>NC_050570.1:19337399-19604899 GCF_013265735.2 Oncorhynchus mykiss
AAACACACACATTTCTAAACCCCTGCTTCGGCGAGAGCCTTTGTGGTTGTGGAGGAATTTGAATAATCATTTTATAGAGAGCTCACCCAGGAGTCTATAATCCAAAGACAAACTAAATACTGATACAGCACCCAATATGTCCACACACAATGTCACCAAACAGGAAATAGAGCCCCATTACACGTTTGGAAACAAGAAACACTAACCACTCAGCTACCAGCGACACTACAATGATAATAAATCACACTGTCTGATAGCATTTACACATGCTGTATAAAACCACCGCAGTGCAGTGATTGTTAAGTAACACGATGACTAGGTGATAACGTGTGCACGCATTAGAGGTCTGGCCTGATTAATCGGAATGGCCGATTTCAAGTTTTCACAACAATCGGAAATCGGTATTTTTGGGCGCCGATGTGCAGATTTTTAATATTTTTTATATCTTTATTTAACTAGGCAAGTCAGTTAAGAACACATTCTTATTTTCAATGACGGCCTAGGAACGGTGGGTTAACTGCCCGGTTCAGGGGCAGAACGACAGATTTTCACATTGTCAGCTCGGGGGATCCAGTCTTGCAACCTTACAGTTAACTAGTCCAACGCAATAACGACCTGCCTCTCTCTCGTTGCACTCCACAAGCACCTGCCCGCCCATCCAGCATGACTACTCTGGACGGCTCTGACTTAGAATACGTGGATAACTACAAATACCTAGGTGTCTGGCTAGACTGTAAACTCTCCTTCCAGACTCACATTAAGCATCTCCAATCAAAAATTAAATCTAGAATCGGCTTCCTATTTCGCAACAAAGCTTCCTTCACTCATGCTGCCAAACATACCCTCGTAAAACTGACCATCCTACCGATCCTCGACTTCGGCGATGTCATCTATAAAATAGCCTCCAACACTCTACTCAGCAAACTGGATGTAGTCTGTCACAGTGCCATCTGTTTTGTCACCAAAGCCCCATATACTACCCACCACTGCGACCTGTACGCTCTCGTTGACTGGCCCTCGCTTCATACTCGTCGCCAAACAATCTACAAGTCTCTGCTAGGTAAAGCCCCGCCCTATCTCAGCTCGCTGGTCACCATAGCAGCACCCACTCGTAGCACACGCTCCAGCAGGTATATCTCACTGGTCACCCCCAAAGTCAATTCCTCCTTTTGTCGCCTTTCCTTCCAGTTCTCTGCTGCCACTGACTGGAACGAACTGCAAAAATCACTGAAGCTGGAGATTCCCATCTCCCGCACTAGCTTTAAGAACCAGCTGTCAGAGCAGCTCACAGATCACTGCACCTGTTCATAGCCCATCTGTATACAGCCCATCTATCTACCTCATTCCCATACTGTATTTATTTATTTTGCTCCTTTTGCACCCCAGTATCTCTACTTGCACATCCATCTTTTGCACATCTACCATTCCAGTGTTTAATTGCCATATTGTAATTACTTCACCACCATGGCCTATTTATTGCCTTAACTCCCTTATTTGACCCTATTTGCACTCACTGTATATAGACTTTTGTTTTCTTTTTTTCTACTGTATTATTGACTGTATGTTTTGTTCATTCCATGTGTAACTCTGTGTTGTTGTATGTGTCAAACTGCTATGCTTTATCTTGGCCAGGTCGCAGTTGCAAATGAGAACTTGTTCTCAACTAGCCTACCTGGTTAAATAAAGGTGAAATAAATCAAATAAAAAAATAAACAAGCATACAAGTATCTAAGTATCTGACTGAGCGGTGGTAGGCAGAAGCAGGCACGTAAACATTAATTCAAACAGCACTTTTGTGCGTTTTGTCAGCAGCTCTTCGTTGTGCGTCAAGCATTGCGCTGTTTTATGACTTCAAGCCTATCAACTCCCAAGATGAGGCTGGTGTAACCGAAGTGAAATGGCTAGCTAGTTAGCGCGCTAATAGAGTTTCAAAAGTCACTCGCTCTGAGCCTTCTAGTAGTTGTTCCCCTTGCTCTGCATGGAAGCTATACTGTTACACTGGCAATACTAAAGTGCCTATAAGAACATCCAATAGTCAAAGGTTAATGAAATACAAATGGTATAGAGGGAAATAGTCCTATAATAACTACAACCTAAAACTTCTTACCTGAGAATATTGAAGACTCATGTTAAAAGGAACCACCAGCTTTCATATGTTCTCATGTTCTGAGCAAGGAACTAAAACGTTAGCTTTCTTACATAGCACATATTGCACTTTTACTTTCTTCTCCAACACTTTGTTTTTGCATTATTTAAACCAAATTGAACATGTTTCATTATTTACTTGAGGCTAAATTGATTTTATTGATGTATTATATTAAGTTAAAATAAGTGTTCCTTCAGTATTGTTGTAATTGTCATTATTATAAATAAATAAATAAATATAAAAGAGTTGTCCGGTTAACCGGTATCGACTTTTTTGGTCCCCCAATAATCGGTATCGGCGTCGAAAAATCATAATCGGTCGACCTCTAGCACGCATACAGCGTTATCACACACACAATCTGCCACACACACATTATGACTCACTTTGTCCTGTTGGCGTTGGCTCCAGAGCCTTCTTTCGGCTGTTTGCCCCTGTACTGTACAGAGCTTTTCTCCTAAAAACACACACACATACACAATCAGCTCACAGTTCCTACCCCCCCTGAGACTACACAGAGAGAGCCTCGGGAACCCATGTAGTAGGTTAGAGGCTGGGGAGAGAATAGCTACCTGCCCCCTGCCAGCTTGGGTCCTAAGGATGAATAACCTGGCCCAGCTGTGGCCCTAAGGCTGGGGATAGAGAGGCTGCCTACCCCTGCTTCTTGTGCCTTGGAGCTGGGAAGAGAGATGCTGCCTGTGACTGAGTCATGTAGAGTTAGGCCCTCCCTGTACATGCTGGCAGGGAAGCTAGGAGACTGGTAGGCCAGGGGGCCTGACCGGGGGAAAGACCTCACTGGGCTGGATCATTAGATATGCTGGCTGTGCTCTGGAGGAACAAGACATGCATGCTAACTACAGGCATTTCATGGATATGTAGCATCCACACATAAATCTGTGTGTGTGTGTGCGCACTTTGATTCTGCAGGATTAAATGTGCGTCTGTGAGAAACGGTTCCCTGTGAGTACTTTTTGTTAATCTGTCAAAATGTTTTAAAGGTCACGTCTGAAAATGAGGTTATTTGTTCTGCTGCATGTTTTAAGCCAACTGTGGCATATGAGGAAACTAATGCCCCTATGACGACGGCAGCACAGTCACAACAATGGTGGAATAAAGAGAATGCAATGACAATCAACAGTAGGGTAGGACTTTCATTTCTCTTTGGAGTTTCGATTCCTTTCTTTTTCTTCAATTGTTACCTCATCCAAATGGGTGTGCACTTTTCTGGTTATTTTACAGCATTTGTAGGAAAGACTAAATCATAGATATTGGACCATGAAGGAAGGGGTCAAAACAACCTTATGAAACTCCTACATTCCATACACACCAACACGCTGTCTCTACCTGCTTGGGAGGCACCACGGCTGTGTGTGTTTGCATTCGTGTAGCGTGTGCATCTCTGTGTGTGTGTGTGTGGGGTCTTATGTGGAGGTGTGCATTGAGCACAAACACTGTCTGTTTGTATGTGTTGATGGGCTGTCAAAGAGAACTGTTTGTTGCATGTTGATGGACAGTCCGAGAGACATACATGTGTGTGTGTGTGTGTCTCCTCTCTCACCAGGTTCTCCTGGTTACGTGCATTCACCCGGTCCTCCTCTCCACGCATGTACTTCACCTCCTCCACTCCTTTCATCTTGTACTCGTCTGTACGGAGAGAGAAAAACAGTACAGTTAGACAAATAAAGAACTACTCCTGCATATCAGTGGCACTGAAAAGACACACAGAGAGAGAACCCCACCCAACAGTGGACATAACAGGTATCTATATTTTCTGAGTAGCTGCCTAGGTTTTTCTGACAAAGCAGCACTCACCCACCAACACTGACACACACCGCTAATAAAACACACACTGTCTTATCTGCTCCATTCGGTGTATTTCACCCTTTCTCTCAAATACTCATATCAGACTGATAGTGAGACAGTAGGAGGGAGGAAAGGCACCTGCCATGTGCAGCCAGTCTATCTGAAATGTATCATCTGCAGCCAGTATACTGTTCTACTCCTCTTCCTCTCACTGTCCTACTCACTCTCTTCCTCTCCTACTCACTCTCTTCCTCTCACTCTCTTCCTCTCACTCACTGTCCTACTCACTCTCTTCCTCTCACTGTCCTACTCACTCTCTTCCTCTCCTACTCACTCCCTTCCTCTCCTACTCACTCACTGTCCTACTCACTCTCTTCCTCTCACTGTCCTACTCACTCTCTTCCTCTCACTCTCGTCCTCTCACTCTCGTACTCTCTTCCTCTCACTGTCGTACTCACTCTCTTCCTCTCACTGTCGTACTCACTCTCTTCCTCTCACTGTCGTACTCACTCTCTTCCTCTCACTGTTGTACTCACTCTCTCCCTCCCACTGTTGTACTCACTCTCTTCCTCCCACTGTCGTACTCACGCTCTTCCTCCCACTGTCGTACTCACGCTCTTCCTCCCACTGTCGTACTCACGCTCTTCCTCCTTTTTTGCACCCAAAAAAAGTTAGTGCAAAAAGGGTCAATGGACTAACCGGACTAACTATTTAGTAGTCTTGGGGGTAGAAGCTTATCAGGGTCCTGTTGGTTCCAGAGTTGGTGCATCGGTACCACTTGCTGTGCGGTAGCAGAGAGAACAGTCTATGACCTGGGTGGCTGGAGTCTGACAATTGTTAGGGCCTTTCTGACACCGCCTGGTATAGAGGTCCTGGATGGCAGAGAGCTCGGCGCCATTGATGTACTGGGTCGTACGCCCTACCTTCTGTAGCGCCTTGCAGTCGCATGCCAAGCAGTTGCCATACCAAGCGGTGATGCAGCCAGTCAGGATGCTCTCAATAGAGCAGAAACTTTCGAGGATCTGAGATCCCATAGCAAATCCTTTTAGCCTCCTGAGGGGGAAGAGTTGTTGTCGTGCCTTCTTCACGACTGTGTTCGTGTGTTTGGACCATGATAAATCCTTATTGATGCAAACACCGAGGAACTTGAAGCACTCGACCCACTCCACTTCAGCACCGTCAATGGGGGCGTGCTCGGCCCTCTGTTTCCTGTACTCCACAACCAGCTCCTTTGTCTTGCTAACATTGAGGGAGAGGCTGTTGTCCTGGCATCACAACTGGTCTCTGACCTCCTCCCAATAGGCCGTCTCATCGTTGATCAGGCCTACCACAATGTTAACCTGTTTAAAGGTCTTACTCACATCGGTTACGGAGAGCGTGATCACACAGTCGTCCGGAACAGCTGGTGCTCTCATGTATGGTTCAGTGTTGCTTGCCTCGAGGCGAGCATAGAAGGCATTTAGCTCATCTGGTAGGCTTGCGTCACTGGGCAGATCGTGGCTGGGTTTCCCTTTGTAATCTGTGATAGTTTGCAAGGCCTGGCACAGAGAGGGGGAGGAGAGATAGAGAGAGAGGGATGTTCTCTACTGCTGCCTGCCTGGGGAATGCAAACATGTCAGAGCAAAGCAGCCTGTCTGCACACGCCGACACACACACACACACAGAATTAAGCCAACCATCAGTCACTGTGGCTTAGTAACAGAGACAGGTAACGGAGGAGAAAAACGACTAACACTGAGCAGACATCAAAGGTACGTAAACACACTGAAGATGAGCCTATAAAAGGAAAAAGAAAAATGACAATATTTCATGGATACAAAAATGGATCTATACAATGGATCGATCTGTCATACCCTGGTCCCAGATCTGTACAGGTATGTGCTTGTATGGCATGACAATAATAATGAAAGTCAGTTGGCAGAAGCACATACAGATCTGGGACCAGGATACATTAGGCCATATTGGAGAGGATGTGCATCAGTGAGTGTGTCTCCATTGGCACTGACTGACAGATGATGGGGTGAAAAAGAGATACTAATTTCCACTGTGGCGACAGGGCTGCTTGCTTCATCATGATGATTTTGGGGCAAAGGACATTTTAGAGACAGGAAAAAGGTCTCTCTGATGTGGACATCTTTATCATTAGGAGCCGGGACCCTGTGTCGACCTTCAGGATATCTCTGTGAAAATCCTCGCTCTCTGTCAGTTGAAAGTAGTGTGTGTGTGTGTCTGAGTCAATTTGAGCATGAGTGTGTGTCCATTTGAGTGCACTACATGCACGGTCAGGCTGAGTGGAGTGGCCAGGGTAGTCTGTGTCATTCTCCCCTTCCTGCAGTCTGTCAATCAGAGCCTCCTGCCTGGCTCCCTTCCAGCCCTGACTCTCTCCAAAAGCCTCAGCAGATATGACATTTACATTGCCACTGCCCCGCCCTGCCTGTGTTAGTGAAATAACAATATACTAAAGTCAGACCAGAAGTCATTATTACTGCCCTGCCCTCAGCCTGCCCGGCCTGGTCCACCGACTCACTAGGACTATGCCACTATTTTCGTAGCAGTTTAGAAAGTAAAGGGGCTTCATTTAATTTCATAGCAGGAAAGATTCGTCTCATATTACATTACAGCTCAAGTCTAAAGATAGTTTTTTATTCACATGTTATCTAAAATCAGTTAGATAAGTTAGATAAGTTCTGAAATACAACTTCTGTTGGAGTTCTGAATGTCGATACAACAATAGCAACATAGCGACTATATTTACACTACAATACAAGCAATACACCCACTCACAACAGTCTGGCCAACTACAAATCAAATCGCAAAACTGCAACAAGACAACAACTGACAAGGTAACACACTCCGTTGTAGCAGACACACACGCTACTACTCTGATTATAAACTAACTTCAAACAGGCTGCAATCAGAAAGTGTTGCTATTTTCTGTCTTCTCCCCTGGTGTTTGGGTAAGGGAGCTCAGCCTTTCCTGTTATTGTGCGAGGGAGCAAAGGAGCATAAGCAGGAGACTGCCGTCACCTCAACACTCCTAACTGCGACACACACACACACACACCAGGCACTCAAACAATGACACATTTTGACTGGCACACAATCTGTTGGATCAGATCACTGTGATTGATATGAGTGTTGCTCATTTTACCAGACACACTAAGCCTCCTGTTCTATCAATAGGAGCCTAATGAGCTGAACTGGGAAGAAGGGATGACGAGCAGAAGGACGTGGGAGAGAAAAAGAAACGAGCGACGGAGAGAATCAACGTGCTGTGGCTGGGCGGTCGGTTGTAATCCACAGACAGTATCCAGGTCAACAGTTCTCTTCCTCCCTCTCTGTGACCATCAACATCAAACAGACAGTTGATAGAATCATCTATCCAGCACCCTCCATGCCCTGCCCACTAGTGCTGCAGAGAGAGCACAGCCCCATTTAACGTCTACCACCATCTTCTAGTGGGAGGCAGGCTGCAGTCTAGCAGATGAGCTGTCACCAACCATTCACATAACACACTGAGGAAGAGTGATGGAGGAGGGGGACACAAGGCCATGACCAAATGCTGTGATGAGAGGGAGGGGGAAAAGGGATGGGGAGTGAAAGGGAGAGAGATGGCGAAGTGGCTGGGAAGAATGTGGAAAGGAAGGAGAGATGGTCTAATACGGAGAAAGAGAAAGGAAGGCAAGAAAGTGAGGCCTTGGAAGGGAAAGGGAGGAGGAGATGAAAAAAGGAGGGGGAAAACTTGAATCTTTAACCCACGTCATCATCCTCTCTCAAGGGACATTCCCTCTCCCCCTTCAGGGAGGGAGGGAGGGAGGGGAGGGAGGGAGGGGTCAGAGAAGGTCAGAAGGTGAGACAGACAGAGGGACAGACAGAGCGAGAGAGAGAGTGGGAGGGGCACAAATAAGGCCAGACTCATGGGTCTCACAGCCGGTGAGAGAGGGATAAAGAAAAAGAGAGAGAGAGACGGAGGGAGGAAGAGGAGAGGCAGAGAACAGAACGAGGCCTCCTGTGGCTCGTCATCTGCCATTTCCTGTGTGGTTATTCCAGCGTGCTGCTCCTAATTCTTAAATCTGTCGCTAATCCCTCATCCTCTCTCTCTCCCAGCCTGTCCAGCAGGCAGCTATAATTGATGCTGTTAACTAGATACACTTTCTCAACCCTCTCTCTATGTCCAAGCTCTAAAACATGAAGTACTAAGAGGACACACAACACCAAAACCACTCAGCTATCCTAGAGGCTACTGCACTAAGTAGTATTCACACAGGGTAGGAGGAACAGATTGGGAAACATGATACAAATATTCCCTAAAAATCTCTGCAGCCCGGTTTGGAAACTTGGCATTGGTTAATAAAATGTATAGCTAATTATAATGTACTTGTAGACTAGAGACTGGATATAGAGTGAGACTAGAGGAGAGGTATAACAGGTAACATAGCCAGCGGGCCAGTGTGTGTGGAGTAGACAGGAAGGATATCCTATAGCATCTCACTATATTTCCAAATAATAGCCTTCAGGTGGGAAGGATGTTTTACAGTTGAAAGTAGCCAGGGTTAGAATAGTGGGAGAATATAGGAGTGTGTATAGGGTGTACTGACCGGAGAAGAGGTCTCCGTTGCTGTAGGCCTTGCCCCGGCCTTCCTCATCACTGGGCACGGCCGACACCTGCTTAGCCGAGGTGCAGCCCATCGCCTCACTCTCTGGCTCCTCTCCTCATGGCACTCTCACCTGGAGATAAAAAGAGAGGGAGAGGGAGGTGAGGGGAGAGAGAGATATGGTTAAAGTCCATAGCAGCTATTGAGAGAGAACTATATTGGTTAACACAGGCATTGTATTTTAGTGACGACTGGGACAAACCAGCCTCTGAGCCTGTCACTGTGGAGCAGGAGTGTCAGTCACGCACACAGTGTCACAGGCAATACACTGTCACAAGCACAGACTGTCAGTCACACACAGTATTGTTGTCACAGGCACAAAGGAAAACACTGTCACAGGCAGACTGGCAGACAGTCAGTGTTACACCCGCAATAGATTATAACAGACACAGCAAGGCAGCATCAGACACCACCGACACCTCAGAACAAGGCAGTATCAGACACCACCGACACCTCAGAACAAGGCAGTATCAGACACCACCGACACCTCAGAACAAGGCAGTATCAGACACCACCCACACCTCAGAACAAGGCAGTATCAGACACCACCCACACATCAGAACAAGGCAGTATCAGATACCACCCACACCTCAGAACAAGGCAGTATCAGAACACCACCCACACCTCAGAACAAGGCAGTATCAGAACACCACCCACACCTCAGAACAAGGCAGTATCAGACACCACCCACACCTCAGAACAAGGCAGTATCAGACACCACCCACACCTCAGAACAAGGCAGCATCAGATACCACCCACACCTCAGAACAAGGCAGCATCAGACACCACCGACACCTCAGATCAAGCCACTGGCAGTCCAATAATAGAGGCCCTGAGCCCTGTCGCTGAGACAGAGAGAGGAAGAAATAGAGAGAAACAGGTTGAAGGAGAGGTAGAGTAAAATAGAGAGCGAACAATAAGAGGGCAGAGAATAGATGAGTAGAGAGAAATGTTCCAGAGCATCAACAGGCTGCCGACACTCCTCCTCCCTCCTCTATTTTCCTCCCCTCGTTTGAAGTTGACAGGAGGTCAGTGTCCACTTCAGAGCCAGCCTCCCTATGAGCTGGCTTTCCACTGCACAAAGCAACAGGTGTGCAGAGAGGAGTGTGTGTCTGTGTGTAGACTGAATTTTGAGTGGGAGAGTGTGTGCACTGTGGTGTCTGTTATGTTTGCATGTGTGTATAAGCGGTTTGTGAAATCTGTGTGTGTAGTTTTGATGTGTGTCTTTCACAGCTTTCTTGGCTAAATAACATGAATCTCCTGATGTGAGCTTACATGGGTCTTTCTTAAAGGTACAGCGAGTGTGAAGGGATTCTTCTGGGGGCTGGCTATGCACGCATGCACACAGACACACGGCTATCTCATTGGCAGGAGCTCAGACAGATCAGGCCAGAACAGCCCGATCCTGCCTGACTACAGAGGATGGGTCGGTGTCTGACAGAGTTATCTGTGGCCTGACGGTGAGGCCTTCCCCTGCAGCCCAGGCTGCTTAGGTACTGTGGACTGCCTGTTCGTGTCAGAGCTGGAGCAACTCAATTATGGCTCAGACCACAGAGTCTGTCTGGACACATCTCTTAGAGTGCAGACGGTGTGTGGGTGAGGGGTAAAATGCTGAAACGTGGCTTGCAGCCTTGCTGATCCTTGAGTGAGTGAGTGAACTTCTAGCTCTCCTTCTGACTGAATCATACGGGATAATTCTGAAAATTCCAGTTGCATAAATGGATGTCTAGTTAGGAATCTCTCCGTCTTCTGTGTAGAATCCTAGCCAGGTCAGTGTTAATGGTGTTTGGGCTGTGTGTTAAAGCAGAGAGCGTTGAGTTAGCACAGATGGCATGTGTACAATGCAGGCCTGTCAGCTAGGAACAGATGTGGAAGTGTGTCAATGGGACAAGCTTACGCTACCAGTTAAGACCCTGACACCAGCCGGATCCAGCACTCACTCACACACACACACGATGATATCAATACACAGATACAGGTAACTGCCAAAATAAAGGAAACACTTGAGTAATTGAGGGATACTAAGTATATTGAAAGCAGGTGCTTCCACAGGTGTAGTTCCTGACTTAATTAAACAATGAACATCCCATCATGCTTAGGGTCATGTATAAGAAGTATTTTGGCTAGCATGGCTGGAAGAGATCTCAGGGACTTTGAAAGAGGGGTCTCAAAGGAGCATAGGGGATTTAAAGGGTGTGTGTCTCAGTCACCAGATCTCAACCCAATTGAACACTTAACACTGGAGTGGTTCCTGAGACAGCGTTTTCCATCAACAATACACCAAGTGATGGTATTTCTCATGGAGGAATGGTGTTGCATCCCTCCAATAGAGTTCCAGACACTTGTAGAATCTATGCCAAGGTGCATGGGCAGAGATATGCCTAACTAACAAACAAACATGCAAGTTGCAAACCCACTCTAAATATTCTGCCGTTAGGCTTATCCCTACATTATACCTAAAGTCTACAGCTACTGTACACTAAGAAAAGACTATTAGATTGCTTACATCATAGATACTTATTTACTCAAGGATCAGCAAAAGGCTGCAAGCCACATTTCAGCATTTTACCACACACACACACACACACACACACACACACACACACACACACACACGCACGCACACACACACACAGGTCTGAGTAGTTGAACTCAGATAACACTGAGGGGATGTGTACATGCACAAGTGTGCTTGCGTAAACACATGCGTAAACAAGCTCCGTAGTGTGTCCACTACGTTCTAAGACACACACAGGCTCAGTAGTGTGAACCTCCTCAAACACACTGCTGTGCCAGAAGCTATCTGAGCCACCGCAGAGCCTGAAAAACTGGCTGTGGGCCCGCCTATCCTGGAAAGGGAATGAGAGAAGGAGGGAGTGAAGGAGAAAGAAGAAAGAGGAAGGGCTAGCCGAGCCTTCCAGGGAAGTCGGGTTCAAAGGCCAGGTCTCTAAGACCCATCGTCAGCCATGATAGTGACAGGGACAGAGCCAGCAATTGGACAAGGGCTGAGACTGATAGACCCTGCATTGTGTCTGTCTCTGACATAACAGGACACTCAGCCAAAGCACCATAATATTTACACTAGCCAGCAGCAACCCCTGTACCTCTTCTCTCTTCCTTGTCCCAGTTTAAACACTACATCAGCCTGACAAGCCGGCAAGCCGTGCCAACACACACACACACACGCGTGCGCTTGGAGCCTTGTACACTCCGACAAGCAAGACCTGTTCTGAGTCTGGTGTTACTGTTCCTTGTGCATGTCTCCACTCTCTTGTGTTGTGCTGTGAGTACCTCTTTCCACTCTCCCTCTGTTGTAGTGGGCACAAGTGGCTGGGGGGAAGGAGGAGGATGTACAAATAACAGCTCCTCTGTTTGGGAGAACTCTGTCATGTGACAATGAGATGGGCAGATAGAGAGAGACACTGAGGCATAGAGATAGTCAGAGTGAGGCAGATACAGACAGGCAGGGAGGGAGTGAGACGAGAGAGAAGATTCAAGACATGTTGTTACGTACACGTTGGCACCAGGACAGAACTTTGTTTTTTTGTCAGGCCAATTAAGCCAACTGAGTTGGAAATTAGATGTCTGCATGGCTCACTAGATTTCCTGTTCGGTCTCTCCTCTGTGGCTTAGGGCAAGACAGAGGGGGAGAGAGAAGGAATGAGAGAAAGAAGGAAAGAGCCAGAGAGGAAAGTGTGAATTAGTAGAGCTCAGAGGGCCACTGTTACTTTAATTAATCAGAAGGGTAATTGAACCCGAATGTTGAGTTAAAGGGATACTTCGGAATTTTGGCAATGAGATGCCCTTTATCTACTTCCCCAGAGTCAGATGAACTCGTGGATACCATTGTTAGCAGATACCCATAGACTTCCAGTCATTGCGCTAACTCTAGTTAGCATTGGCTCGCAAAACTACCTCTAACTTCCTTCATAATTGACTCAAGCGACATAAAAATGGTATCCATGATTTCAACGGACTCTGGGGAAGTAGATAAAAGGCCTCATTGCCAAAATCCCCAAGTATCCCTTTAAAGTTTAGATTCATTTAACCTAGTGTTCAGCCACAGCCCCAGGGAGCCATACAAAATACGACTTTGGACATTTTCCTAAGACAGAGGTTCATAAAAGGGAAAACTAGGAGAACCACAATGACAGAGAAAACCATACAGCATTGGTAGTTGCTTCAGCCTCAACTATTCTACAGATGTTCACACAGGGCAGTGTTTAGGATTATGGCCAGGAGTTTTATAGTAGGGACCCAGGGTTTTCCCCTCCTCATGTCACATGGTCAGGGTAACACTCCTGACCCTATTCATTGCCGTATCACAGTGGCCTGGCCTGTGTGTCAGACTGTATCAGTGTCCTGGTACAGTAGTATCTCTGTGTATCTTTCTTTACTCATTCACCATGTTATCACCTTCTCTAGAACCTACTCCCTGCTCCCTCTCAGACATGCCCTCCCAGCTCAACAAACAGCAGAGCTCAGGTCAACCACGCCTGTTGTTCCCCCATCTCGCTCTCTCTGCTTAGCGGACAAATACAGAATTTCTATGAATATTCATTAGCAATCATTACCACTGCACCAAATATATTTTAAAATCAGGATCTAATTGCATCTCTGCTGTAGGATAATTGGTGAAGCACTTTCCTGTGTGTGACTGACCAGGGTTGGTTTGTATTGTATTGGACCTAATTTGCAGAGGAGAAACCCTGAATAATGGAACAGAGTTGGAACATGAGTGAAAACGAGCAAATTCCAGGTCATAATTCATTCGGCAAGAAGATCTTTTCACTGCTTTGCACTGCAAACGAGTACAGACTTTTTCCACCTCTCACTGTACAATGCTGTGTTCTGTGTTCTCTTATCTGGTTGTACTCTGAGATCCATATCTTTGAGTGTGGTCCAGGTTATCTGGCCTTCAACAGAGCAACACCCATCTGCTGTTCTGGGCACCCAATGCAACGCCTCTCTAGCACCACTCTCTGCACTGCTGGTCTCCTGCTTCAGCAGCAAGCAATATGTGCCAAGTCCCTCTGTCCAAAACAAAGTAACATACCCTGGTCTGTCCATATGTACCACTATGTACACACTGACTCAGATTTGGGGAGAGAAACACACACAGCAATGTGAATCACGCAGCCTGCAATGTGTGAGCTTTGTGAGTCAGTACCTAGAGGGATCAGGTTGTGCTGGCCTTGTGCTTTAGACACTGCACCTGACACCTAATGCCACTCAGCAATGCCAATGTGCAGGGACAGACCACCACACTCAGCATGTGCAAAGGTACTAACACACACGCAGTCAGGACACACATACAAACCCAATAATAACACAGTCCCCCCACCATCACACACACAGACAGGCCTCCCAGTAACTATGGAAACCCAGCCTCCTCCTCAGAGTGATGTCACGTTGACATTGCATCATATCAATCTTAATTAGGGTTGCACTCCCCCTCTGCCAAATACAGGCCAAAATCACAACCTGAGAGCCAGAGACAGTGAGAACATGGAGTGAGAGAGCACAAATGGAGAGATTGAGAGGCAGAGAGATGGACAGATGAGCAAGGACTGGACGGCTAATAATAGATTGATCCCTCTTTCACACGGTGCCTGGAAGACGCTAACTTCAGAGCGAACTGTGCTCTGTCTTAATTCACCGCCAGATCTAAAGCCATAAGCGAGCTGCAAATAATACACATCGCATTTATGGAGGATAGAGAGGGAGAGGGGGTGAGAGGCAGGCAGATAGAGGCAGACAGATATAGCCAGACAGAAATGTAGAATAGAGGAGGAGGGAAGAGGGCAGGCTGATCATCCAACCACAACAGAGTTCAAGGAGTATATTACCCAATGTATAAGAGTTCAACTAGCCAGATATAGTGGCTAAGCAATTACACCCATATTTATGCATGTGCATTGATCCAGCTATTGCAGTGGACCAGCAGCAGGGGATTGAATCTGGCCATTGACCAGCAAATCAGTATAACAGGTGCACAGACTACTGTTATGTTAATGTTAAACAGAAGACTCTATTCTTATGGAGATGTTGATGTAACGTAAACACTGAAAGGTATCCTACGTTGCCCAATACAAGCAAATCAGTGGCCAGATAACATTGAGCTGTCGCTGTCTCGAGGACGAGATATGATAGCCACTGTCATGTAGCCACAGACAGAAGTGGACATGAACAATAACCCCCAATCCACCCTATTGAGTCAACTTTCAGTCTCTCAGAGGAACCGTAAGATCTCGATTCAAGTCATGTGTGTGAATTAAGAACGAACCAAGTGACAGCAGAGCGGGCGACCGAGGTCTAGCCTGTCGGGGCATAGTTGCTGCTATTCTGAACACACAGCTGTGTCCAGCTGCGCTGCAGAGAGACACTGGGCGCATTGTTTCCCGCAGGGAAAGGGAGAGTAGCGGCTCTACGTGTGTACACACAGATACACATAGTATAACAGTTTCTACACTATCGTGTCTGTCTTTATGCCAGCCCAGGTGTTCTCTCTGTTTTTGCTGCTTTTAGTCCAGAAACAAACGGCCTAACAAACGAGAGGGAGGAGAGAAAGAGAAAGCGACGGGGCAAGGGGGGCAGCGCCTCGAGGATTAAAAACATGACATTTTGGTAAACGCATTGAGATCGAACGGTATGCTTAACGGTAACCAAAACACGGCTACTACTCCATTTCCACTATTTTCTCCTTGAGTCCACTCCTGACCCATGTAGTAAACACAGACATGTCCGAGAGCCGAACCCAAGACACAGGAAGGAAAGCGCCGGGCAATCACAGCCCGACTCAGGAAACAACAACAAAAGAGAAGACTACGACAGAAATACATTATATGTCAATTATACGCAGCTAATAACCTGTTGAAACTAATAGCGAGTATTTTTTAATGTATCTAGATACTTACTTTACTGAACCGGTTCCGCTCGGTCCACTTTAGATTCGCCGAGCTTCACGCGGACAGTCGGGCGGGAGCTAACGCTGTGGAGTGGCTGGGAACAGTATGACCACCACACTGAACGTAAACTCTGGTTTGCGTCGTTTTACCAGGATGCCACTATTTCGCGCAGTAATGCAGCCATCTTGCTGAGGACTTTACTGTAATGTAAATATCCGGGTTACTTGTTGGCAATAAAAATATAGCAGATATTTTTTGGAACTCAAGATAATATTTATTCGTGGCAACAACAAAAAAACATTAATTTTACAACAGAAGAAATCAGTGGCATATGTGAGTTGGGCTACTTTTCTAGGAAATGACAGATTTACATGTAAATGTTTTTATGTAGTACTGTGTCCAAATTAAAAGTGCTCAAAAATGCATGACATTTGTTTCTCAAAATTGACCAAGATCATGGATGGAGAATTATAGTTCAACCATACAAGCTCAGTAGTTGTTCTCTGGAGAGACAGTACAGTATAAAATCAATAGACCCATAGGGGCCCCATTTCAATATAGTGGCAGCCCTACAAAATGTTATCCCCCTCACTGGCAGAACGACAGAAACATTCTATTAAATGTGATAATAGGATTACACAGCATGATCCATGCAGATTGAGCCTCAGAAATGATTCATAAATATTGTATAATATTAAAAACATAACATACAGTTGAAGTCAGAAGTTTACATACACTTAGGTTGGAGTCATTAAAACTTGTTTTTCAACCACTCCACAAATGTATTGTTAACAAACTATAATTTTGACAAGTCGGTTAGGACATCTACTTTGTCCATGACACAAGTAATTTTTCCAACAATTGTTTACAGATTATTTCACTTATAATTCACAGTATCACAATTCCAGTGGGTCAGAAGTTTACATACACTAAGTTGACTGTGCATTTAAACAGCTTGGAAAATTTCAGAAAATTATGTAATGGCTTTAGAAGCTTCTGATAAATGTCAATTAGCCTGAGTCAATTATGTACCTGTGGATGTATTCCAAGGCCTACCTTCAAACTCAGTGCCTCTTTGCTTGACATCATGGGAAAATCAAAAGAAAATACCTCAAAAATAAAATTGGAGACCTCCACAAGTCTGATTCATCCTTGGGAGCAATTTCCAAACGCCTGAAGGTACCACGTTCATCTGTACAAACAATAGTACGCAAGTATAAACACCATGGGACCACGCCGCCATCATACTGCTCAGGAAGGAGACGCATGCTGTCTTTTAGAGATAAATGTACATTGGTGCGAAAAGTGCAAATCAATCCCAGAACAACAGCAAAGGACCTTGTGAAGATGCTGGACGAAACTGGTACAAAAGTATCTATAGCCACAGTGAAACAAGTCCTATATCGACATAACTTGAAAGGCCGCTCAGCAAGGAAGAAGCCACTGCTCCAAACCCACCATAAAAAAGCCAGACTACGGTTTGCACATGGGGACACATGTCCCCTACACATGGGGACAACTATCGTACTTTTTGGAGAAATGTCTGGTCTGATGAAACAAAAATAGGACTGTTTGGCTATAATGACCATTGTTATGTTTGGAGGAAAAAGGAGGAGACTTGCAAGTCGGAGAACACCATCCCAACCGTGAAGCACAGGGCTGCCAGCATCATGTTGTGGTGCTGCTTTGCTGCAGGAGGGACTGGTGCACTTCACAAAATAGATGGCATCATGAGGCGGGATAATTATGTGGATATATTGAAGCAACATCTCAAGACATCAGTCTGGAAGTTAAAGCTTGGTCGCAAATGGAACTTCCAAATGGACTATGACCCTAAGCATACTTCCAAAGTTGTGGCAAAATGGTTTTAGGACAACAAAATCAAGATATTGGAGTGGCCATCACAAAGCTCTGACATCAATCACATAGAACATTTGTGGGCAGAACTGAAAAAGTGTGTGCGAGGAGGCCTACAAACCTGACTCAGTTACACCAGCCCTGTCAGGAGGAATGGGACAAAATTCACCCAACTTATTGTGGGAAGCTTGTGGAAGGCTACTCGAAACGTTTGACCCAAGTTAAACAATTTAAAGGCAATGCTACAAAATACTAAATGAGTGTATGTAAACTTCTGACCCACTGGGAATGTGATGAAAGAAATAAAAGCTGAAATAAATCACTCTCTCCTACTATTCTGACATTTCACATTCTTAAAATAAAGTGGTGATCCTAACTGACCTAAAACAGGGTATTTTTACTAGGATTAAATGTCAGCAATTGTGACAAAGTGAGTTTAAATGTATTTGGCTAAGGTGTATGTAAACTTCCGACTTCAACTGTAGATATTGAAACCACTGATGTATGTCTCCCTAAGCATGAGCAGACCAGCTGGCAGGTGTCTTCACGGACATTTTCAATCTCTCCTTGTCCCAGTCTGTAATCCCAACATGTTTCAAGCTGACCACCATTGTCCCTGTTCCAAAGATCGCCAAGGTAACCTGCCCTAAATGACTATCGCCCTGTAGCACTCACATCTGTAATTAGGAAGTGCATTGAAAGGCTGGTCATGACACACATCAACACCATTATCCCAGACACCCTACCCTAGACCCACTGCAATTTGCAAACCTCCCCTACAGATCCACAGATGACGCAATCTCAATTGCACTTCACACTGCCCTATCCCACCTGGACAAGAGGAAAAATAACTGAAAATGCTGTTCATAGACTATAGCTCAGCATTCAACATCATAGTCCTGTCCAAGCTAGGGACCCTGGGACTGAACCCCTCCCTCTACAACTGGGTCCTGGACTTGCTGACGGGTCAGCTCCAGGTGTTGAGGCTAGGCAACAACACCTCAACCATGTTGACCCTCAACACAGGGGCCCCTCAGATGTGTGTGCTTTAGTCCACTACTGTACTCCCTGTTCACCCACGACTGCATGGCGCGCATGACTCCAACACCATCATTAAGTTTGGTGACGGTGAGATGGTTAGACTTAGCAGTGTGGTACCAGGACAACAACCTCTCCCTTAACGTCAGTAAGACCAATGAGCTGATAGTGGACTACAGGAGAAAGAGGGGGAAGCACACCCCCATCTACAATTGACAGGGCTGTTGTGGATTTGGTTGAGAGCTTTAAGTTCCTTGGCGTCCACAACACTAAGGACTTAACATGGTCCACACACACCTGCACAGTTGAAGAGGGCACGGCAGCGCCCTTTCCCTTCAGGAGGCTGAAAAGATTTGGCATGGGCCCCAGATCCTCAAAATGTTTTACAGCTGCATCATCAAGGACATCTTGACAGCAAAGAGCTACAAAGGTGGGAGAGCTACAAAGGGTGGTGCGGACAGCCCCAATACATGACTGGGGCCGAGCTTCCTGCCATCCATGATCCCTGTATCAGGCGGTGTCAGAGGAAGGCCTGAAAAATTGCCAGACTCCAGCCACAGACGGTTTCACTCTGCTACCGTCCGGAAAACGGTACCGGAGCATTGACTCTTGGACCAACAGGCCCCAAGACAGCTTCTACCCCAAAGCCATAAGACTGCCAAATAGCCAGACTGCTAAATAGTTAATCAATGGTACTCAAACTACCTGCACTGACCCTACGCACACTCACTAGACTTTATATACACACACACACACCATATACATGCTCACACACACACACAAATTCAAACAATACATATGCACACACTTTTACACTCATTTGCTGCGGCTACTCTGTTCTATATTTTACTTCTATTATTATCATCATCATCATCTATCTGGATGCCTAGTCACTTTACACTGCCTTCATGAACATACAGTACCCTACCTCAAGTACCTCTCTGCACATTGATCTGGTACTGGTTCTCTCTGCACATATCTCCAATCTTGTGTATTATATTCCTCGTGTTAGTTACTATTACATTTTATTAAACTCTGCATTGCTGGGAAAGGTTTGTAAGCAAGCATTTCACTGTAAAGTCTACACCAGTTGTATTCAGCGCATGTGAATTAAAATGTTATTTAATGTCTCTATTCCCTTTTAAATCTTAACCTGAAGGAGGTTATTTTAGGTTATTACCAGACAACTGAAGGACAGGTTATTACCAGACTATGGTAATACTGCTCTGAATATCAACAAAAAGAGAGTGGACTGTATGGTTCCACTAATGTCCAGCCATGTAGCCTAATAGTCTAAAACCAAGAGAAACCTCTAGTCTAATAATCCTATCGCATTATGTTTTTGAGACAGATGACAACACACTTTTCAATTTCCTTATCAATTTAATTAAAGTTCATTATGTTGTTGGCTTTTTTGTTTCCTTGGTCATCCAGTATGTCATCAAGCTCCAGTCAGACCAGTAAGATGTCTCAAACAAGGATCCCCTCTGCTGGTCAGCTGGTGGTACTGTCTGCCCTCTTGGGTAGCCAGTACCTGGTGTCTCTCATACCGACCAGAACCTGAGCAAAGCAGCACTGTATTTCAAACCATCGTGGAAATAACTGACAAATACATATTTACAGTCACATATAACGTCGTCTCTTCCTGGAGAGTGCCAGTGCTAAGTGATTCTCAGCATCAGCCTTTGATAGACTGCAGTCCCTCACAGTCAGGTAGCTTAATATTGACCCCACAAATTAGGCCCACAAAATAAAATAGTCAATGTTCCAACAACTTATCAGTTAATCATTACAGTTAAATAAACCAATCAACCAGTGGATTATAATTCAACCAGCATT
Source organism: Oncorhynchus mykiss (assembly GCF_013265735.2). Taxonomy (NCBI): domain Eukaryota; kingdom Metazoa; phylum Chordata; class Actinopteri; order Salmoniformes; family Salmonidae; genus Oncorhynchus; species Oncorhynchus mykiss. The sequence continues at coordinate 19,357,643 of NC_050570.1, forward strand.
TGGAATCTGCTCCCACATGTCAGTGACCTGGAAAAGCATTTGGAGGAAGACAATATGTGAAAATAAGACAAAACCAGAAAATAGTGAATAATCAGAGGTTCATACTGCCAGACAGTAGATATCTGGGCTGTAGAAGAAGTCACTGTATTCCACCCTGGTAACCAACCGTTCCTTATCAAAACATCGCCCCACTAAAACCTTATTCTTTATGAGGCACAGTCCACAGACCCCAGGCCTGTACGGTGGCTGGGACAGACCGGAGGAGGGGGAACGGTGGAAGTTGTCAAAGCTCATCCTCCATCTGCTGAAACGCTTCTAAGTCCTCTCGCCAATCAGCCATCATGGCTTCCACTGATTTTCTGCTAGAGTCCTTGTCAACCTCAGGCTCCTCCTCTGGCTCAGGGTTCCTCTTAATGGCAGGTCCCACATCTTCCTCAGGAGTCACTTCCTCATTGTGGGGAGCTGATTCATCCTGCTCCACAGTCCTCACGTGTGACTGGTCGAGAGTTGCGGCAGGGACAGGTGAAGTTTGGTCTGTTGAACAGTCTTCCTCCTCCTCCTGAACATCCCTCCCTGAGGAAGGACAGAGGGGTGAGCTCAGTCCATTTTCAGACCACTTTCCACCACAATATATGAACTGTGTCCTGCACAGTCATCCATATAGTATCCTACAATACATACACAGCCATACACCGTTTCCTACTCACTATGCATGTACATTTAACACAAGCACCCATCAGTCATTCCCAGACAGAAACAGGGCAGTGTTGCAGTTTACAAGAGGCAGCGAACAATAAACAGAATGGTACTGACGAGTCATGTGCAGAACAGACCAACAGTAATATTCTTCTGAGGGGTTCTGACATTGCCAGCTATATACACACAAGACTAACCTGCACTGAGCTGCTCTACCACACACAGAATAATGGAGGAGAGAGGAAAGAGATGAGGGTGATACTTACTGCTTTCCAGCAGGATGCCAGGGAGAGGTTCACCTTTGAATATAGAGGCTGTTAAACCAAAGGGTGAAGGGAAAAGAAAGATAGAAGAGGAAAGTTACACTGTTACAGTCCACCACGGGGAAGGAGAGGAGGAGGAAGGAAAATGGAAAGAAGGGAGCCGTTTCCTGTATCACACATCAAACTGGGTGCTTACCACCCCCTACCGCCACTAAGGCTAGTACTGTAAAGTGGCCACAGGCCCACTATTTTGGCTCACCACTAAACCCTGAAATACTGGCCATTTTTAGATCTTTACAGAATCAAATATAGTCCCTAAAATCAGCTGAAATCCCACAAAACTATACAGAAGATGGAAAGACACTGTCCTGTCTTTGTTTAGTCACTAATGTCCAACTGCCCCCTCCAGTGGATCTAACCTCTGTCTCTGGCCTTGTCGCTCAGCAGCACCTCCACCTCCCTGTACTCCTTGAGAGCCTCCAACAGGATATTGCCTTCCTTGTAGAAGAGGAAGAGGAGGGGCAAAGTGACGTCGTCTGTGTTGCGGCCGTCGCCGGCCATCTGGAAGAGGGGAGCAGTGTCACTGCTGCTACCCTCGTTGTCATCTGTGGAGGACGGGGGTAATTAGCAAGGTTAAACATGATACTATAATTTAGCAATGAGGCACGAGAACGTGTGGTATATGGCCAATATACCATGGCTAAGGGCTGTTCTTAGGCACACCCTTAGCCATGGTATATTGGCCATATACCACAAACCTCCAAGGTGCCTTATTGCTATTATAAACTGGTTACCAGTGTAATTAGAGCAGTAAAAATAAATGTTTTGTCATTCCCGTGGTATATGGTCTGATATACCACGGCTGTCAGTTAATCAGCATTCAGGGCTCAAACCACCCAGTTTATAAATAGTAATGCATCAGTTTATTAAAGGCTATATAAAACATTATGAAAGTGTTATGAATTTATAAAGGTTAGAAAAATGATTATAGTTAGTGCAGCCTTCTTGAAGAAGATTCCTTCAAATTGAGATCTTGTGTCAGTTGGTCCTCCTCACCGATGACGATGCCTCCGATGGCCCCAGCCTTCATGATGTGTCTGGCCTTCTCAGCAAACATACATTGGCCCCGCTGCAGCAGAGCAATGCGGCCCTGTACAAAGGCAGCGTTGCTCAGTTCCGCACAGCCACTGTATGGTTCAGCCACTGTCACAAACCCACGAACCTACAGACAGACGAAGAGAAGGGGGGGTGGACATGTTAAAACATCACTCAGAACGACAAAAATAGAGAACATCTGGCACCTAGGGACAAGACAGGAAAAACCAACAAGCAAAGGTGTCCATCCATTGGAAATTGACACACTGAAGAAACTCACCCCCATGATGCTCTTGGAAAGATCTGTGCCAAACTGCGCTGGGCCAGAAGTCAGCACCACTCTGCCGAAGAAGGGGTGGGAGACTATCTGCACAGCGCGCGGAGGGAGCTGCTCCTTCTGCTGCTGGCTGGACAGCTCCATCATCTCCTGCATGAAGCGCATGCCGTCCTCTGCTGCCACAGCACTGACCGCCTAGAGAGAGACCGAGGGAAGGGGAGAGAGAGGAAAGGAGATGGAGAAAGAAAGGAGAGGGCAGTAGATAGAGTAGGGGAAGAGACTGAGTAACTCATATGGGGGGTTGGCAATGGTCTTATGATATCATTCAAACTCTCCCGGCTTGTCCTGTGAATTAATCATTTACCTGTGTAGCGTGTTGGACCAGCTGCACTCTGCCGTCTTTAAGGTGTATAAGGCTGACTCCCATCCTCCTCAGCAGCTCCAGGTGATCAGGGTTGTTGGCCATGAAGTCCTGAGCCCTCAGAGGTGGGCGACCCATCCCCGGCTCACTGGATGAGAGGGTGAAGGGCATCAAAGTTCACATTCAGTATGGTTGTGACAGGAACAATATTCAGTTTAACATGAACCTCACATTAGACATATACTCCCCTATGTATATAATTGGACAGTGAAGCTAAAATGTACAGTGCCTTGCGAAAGTATTCGGCCCCCTTGAACTTTGCGACCTTTTGCCACGTTTCAGGCTTCAAACATAAAGATATAAAACTGTATTTTTTTGTGAAGAATCAACAACAAGTGGGACACAATCATGAAGTGGAACGACATTTATTGGATATTTCAAACTTTTTTAACAAATAAAAAACTGAAAAATTGGGCGTGCAAAATTATTCAGCCCCTTTACTTTCAGTGCAGCAAACTCTCTCCAGAAGTTCAGTGAGGATCTCTGAATGATCCAATGTTGACCTAAATGACTAATGATGATAAATACAATCCACCTGTGTGTAATCAAGTCTCCGTATAAATGCACCTGCAATGTGATAGTCTCAGAGGTCCGTTAAAAGCGCAGAGAGCATCATGAAGAACAAGGAACACACCAGGCAGGTCCGAGATACTGTTGTGAAGAAGTTTAAAGCCGGATTTGGATACAAAAAGATTTCCCAAGCTTTAAACATCCCAAGGAGCACTGTGCAAGCGATAATATTGAAATGGAAGGAGTATCAGACCACTGCAAATCTACCAAGACCTGGCCGTCCCTCTAAACTTTCAGTTCATACAAGGAGAAGACTGATCAGAGATGCAGCCAAGAGGCCCATGATCACTCTGGATGAACTGCAGAGATCTACAGCTGAGGTGGGAGACTCTGTCCATAGGACAACAATCAGTCATATATTGCACAAATCTGGCCTTTATGGAAGAGTGGCAAGAAGAAAGCCATTTCTTAAAGATATACATAAAAAGTGTCGTTTAAAGTTTGCCACAAGCCACCTGGGAGACACACCAAACATGTGGAAGAAGGTGCTCTGGTCAGATGAAACCAAAATTGAACTTTTTGGCAACAATGCAAAACGTTATGTTTGGCGTAAAAGCAACACAGCTGAACACACCATCCCCACTGTCAAACATGGTGGTGGCAGCATCATGGTTTGGGCCTGCTTTTCTTCAGCAGGGACAGGGAAGATGGTTCAAATTGATGGGAAGATGGATGGAGCCAAATACAGGACCATTCTGGAAGAAAACCTGATGGAGTCTGCAAAAGACCTGAGACTGGGATGGAGATTTGTCTTCCAACAAAACAATGATCCAAAACATAAAGCAAAATCTACAATGGAATGGTTCAAAAATAAACATATCCAGGTGTTAGAATGGCCAAGTCAAAGTCCAGACCTGAATCCAATCGAGAATCTGTGGAAAGAACTGAAAACTGCTGTTCACAAATGCTCTCCATCCAACCTCACTGAGCTCGAGCTGTTTTGCAAGGAGGAATGGGAAAAAATGTCAGTCTCTCGATGTGCAAAACTGATAGAGACATACCCCAAGCGACTTACAGCTGTAATCGCAGCAAAAGGTGGCGCTACAAAGTATTAACTTAAGGGGGCTGAATAATTTTGCACGCCCAATTTTTCAGTTTTTGATTTGTTAAAAAAGTTTGAAATATCCAATAATGTCGTTCCACTTCATGATTGTGTCCCACTTGTTGTTGATTCTTCACAAAAAAATACAGTTTTATATCTTTATGTTTGAAGTCTGAAATGTGGCAAAAGGTCGCAAAGTTCAAGGGGGCCGAATACTTTCGCAAGGCACTGTAATTTCCAGAATTTATTCTAAAAATAGAATGTGTTTCTGAACACTTCTACATTCATGTGGGTAGTACCATGATTACAGATAATCATGAATGAATCGTGAATAATGATGAGTGAGAAAGTTAGAGGCATAAATATCAAATCCCCCCCAAAATGCTAGTGACTCCAAAATGACAACACATTGTCTACCATTCATTTCTATTGGGCACAAAATAACCTGAAAACACAACCAAAACAAAGTTTGTAGTCTCACACGCTTGATATAGTCACTGCATGCTACGAATATGGGACCAAATACTAAACTTTTTACTAAATGTAATACACTAAGTGAATTTGTCCAAATTCTTATGACACCTTCAAATTGGGAGACTAAACACACTACATGACCAAAGGTATTTGGACACCTGCTCGTCAAACATCTCATTCCAAAATCATGGGCATTAATATGGAGTTGGTCCCCCATTTGCTGCTCTAACAGCCTCCACTCTTCTGGGAAGGCTTTCCACTAGATGTTGGAACATTGCTGCGGGGACTTGCTTCCATTCAGCCACAAGAGCATTAGTAAGGTCGGGCACTGATTTTGGGCGATTAGGCCTGGCTTGCATTCAGTGTTTACAATTCATCCCAAGGGTGTTCGATGGGGTTGAGGTCAGTGCTCTGTGCAGCCAGTCAAGTTCTTCCACACCAATTTCTGTATGGACCTTGCTTTGTGCGCAAGGGCATTGTCATGCTGAAATAGGAGAGGGCCTTCCCCAATCTGTTGCCACAAAGTTGGAATCACAGAATCGTCTAGAATGTCATTGTATGCTATAGCATTAAGATTTCCCTTCACTGGAACTAAGGGGCCTAGCCCAAAGAGAATATTTTCCACTGGTCCAGAATCCAATGACGGCAAGATTCACACCACTCCAGATGGCATTGTGCATGGTGATTTTAGACTTGTGATTTTAGACTGCTTGGCCATGGAACCCCATTTCATGAAGCTCCAGATGAACCGTTCTTGTGTTGACGTTGCTTCCAGAGGCTACGTACTTCAGCACTCGGCACTCCCCGTTCAAAGAGCATGTGTGGCCTAGCACTTCACGGCTGAACCGTTGTTGCTCCTAGAAGTTTCCACTTCACAATACCAGCACTTACAGTTGACCAGGGCAGCTCTAGCAGGGCAGAAAATTGATGAACTGACTTGTTGGAAAGGTGGCATCCTATGATGGTTGAAAGTCACTGAGCTCTTGTCATTCTACTGTCAATGTTTGTCTATGGAGATTGCATGGCTAAGTGATCAATTTTATACATGTCAACAACAGGCTGAAATAGCCAAATCCACTCATTTGAAAGAGGTTTCTACATACTTTCGCATATATAGTGTACATAAAGTGCATTCATTAATAAAACGGTAAAACAGATATGTAAGAAGAAAAAAACGAATAAAACATTACATTCGGTACTGTCGTCTCATTAAACATTTGATCTCAATTCCAAAATTCTGGAGTATAGAGCTAAATTGTAGTTTTAGCTTCACTGTCCAAATAAATACATAGGGGATGTATGTATAAATGTCCCTTACCGGTGAATGGCAGGACGGGGACAACTCTTGTCCACAGCACTCCTGATTGGATCTCGGAGGTTCCGTGGAAAGGCGGGGTCGGGGAAAAGGAGGCGTGTGTTGGGACAGGTCCAATCAAAGTTAGAGTCATCCAACTCCTCCTCTGACTAAGACAGAGTGGGAGAGAGCAAACATGACTAACTATCATTTGAATATTATTAGATGTACTATCATTAGAATTCTAGCTGATCACAGCAGGTGATCTTACTACACCCACCCAAAGAGATTTGACATAGGCGGAGAGATGAGGCAGAGATGGAGCCTGTACCGTGGCGTTGGCGGGAGAGGGGGCGTGAGGGGCAGTGGACAGGGACAGGGGCAGAAGGTGTGCCTCGGTGGTGAAGATATAATCCTCAACATTAAACGTCAGATCTTCCTCTTCCGCAAACAGCAGGAACAGGTACTTGAACATCTCTGCCAAGAAGAAGGAGTCCATTCTGAGAGGGGAGGAGTTAGGAAGAGAGAGGATTCGTGATATTTGGGGCAGCAGGCCAACAGAGCATAAACCACAAACTATTTTGATTGAACTACATGGCTGGCACACTGTTGATCAGCCACTAAAACCATCCACCTCTTAACCGCCCATCATTAAATCCCTCCCTGTCCCCGGGGTATTCCCCTGGGTCTGGGCTCTCACCGGTCCTCGTGGCTCCCGGTGCGAACGTCCTTCATGGCAGCAAAGCCACAGGGGACCCGGGCAAATCGATTCAGGTTGTCCAGCACCGTGCGGCCTACCTCCAGGTAGTAGGGGTCTTTGGTAGCCTAGAGGGGGTACAGTGGGACCAGGGTTAGACACTGTCCTACTGAATCAGGCAATAAGGAAGGCCACTAAGATCAAATGTACAGTGCATTCGGAAAGTATGCAGACCCCTCAACTTTTTCCACCTTTTGTTATTCTAAAATTGATTAAATTGTTCCACCCCCCCTCATCAGTCTACACACAATACCCTATGTTGACAAAGTAAAAAAAAAACAAGTTTCTAAAAGCTGACAATACCACATTTACATAAGTATTCAGACCCTTTACTCAGTAGTTTGTTGAAGCACCTTTGACAGCAATTATAGCCTTGAGTCTTCTTGGGTATTTTTAAAAACGTTTTATTTATTTAACTAGGCAAGTCAGTTTAAAATGATGGCCTACGGCTGGGCCAATTGTGCGCCTCCCTATGGGACTCCCAATCACGGCTGGTTGTGATACAGCCTGGATTCAAACCAGGGTGTCTGTAGTGACACCTCAAGCACTGAGATGCAGTGCCTTAGAGCATTGCGCCACTCGGGAGCCCCGGATAAGAAACTACAAGCTTGGTACACCTGTATTTGGAGAGTTTCTCCCACTCTTCTCTGCAGATTCTCTCAAGCTCTGTGAGGTCGGATGGGGAGCGTCACTACACAGCTATTTTCAGGTCTCTCCAGAGATGCTCGATCGGGTTCAAGTCCGGGCTCTGGCTGGGCCACTCAAGGATATTCAGAGACTTGTCCCGAAGCCACTCCTGCGTTGTCTTGGCTGTGTGCTTAGGGCCGTTGTCCTGTTGGAAGGTGAACCTTCACCCCAGTCTGAGGTCCAGAGTGCTCTGGAACAGGTTTTCATCAAGGACCTCTCTGTACTTTGATATGTTCATCTTTCCCCTCGATCCTGACTAGTCTCCCAGTCCCTGAAAAACATCCCCACAGCATGATACGGCTACCATGCTTCACCGTAGGGATGGTGCCAGGTTTCCTCCAGACGTGACGCTTATCATTCAGGCCAATGATTTCAAGCTTGGTTTCATCAGACCAGAGAATCTTGTTTCTCATGGTCTGAGAGTCTTTAGGTGCCTTTTGGTAAACTCCAAGCAGGCAGTTATGTGCCTTTTACTGAGGACTGGCTTCCATTTGGCCACTCTACCATAAAGGCCTGATTAGTGGAGTGATGCTGAGATGGTTGTCCTTCTGGAAGGTTCCATCTCCACAGAGGAGCTCTAGGAAGAGTCTTGGAGGTACCAAACTTCTTCCATTTAAGAGTGATGGGGGCCACTGTGTTCTTGGGAACCTTCAATGCTGCAGACATTTTTGGTACCCGTCCCCAGATCTGCCTCAACACAATTCTGTCTCAGAGCTCTACGGACAATTAATTCGACTTCATGGCTTGGTTTTTGATCTGAAATGTAATGCCAACTGTGGGACCTTATATAGACAGGTATGTGCCTTTCCAAATCACATCAAATCAATTGAATTATCACAGGTGGACTCCAATCAAGTTGTAGAAACATCTCAAGGATGATCAATGGAAACAGGACCATTTCGAGTCTCATAGCAAAGGGTCTGAATAGATGTAAATAAAGTATCCGTTTTTTAATAAAAACATTTTTAAATTATCAACAATTTCAACCAACCAATTTTCGCATTGTCATTATGGGGTATTGTGTGTAAATTGATGAGGAAAACATTTCATTTAATCCATTTTAGAATAAGGTTGTAACGTACCAAAATGTGGAAAAAGTGATGTATCGTTATGTCAACTTCTAGACTGCATGTCTCCACAGTCCTTACCTTGTACAGGAAATAGGTGCTCTCTGCAAACTCAGGTCTTAGTGGATGCTGAGCCCAATGTACCCTGAAATCAGTGGTGAATGCCTGGGGAAGACATAGAGAGGGGTGTTAAAGGTTACAGCCTGAGTGAGTACAAAGAAAGAGGTAGAGATGGAGCATAAAAGAGAGCTTACCTCTGGGAGGAAGTTGTGTTTCTTGGTGACTTGATAGAGCATCTCATGGGTCTCAATGGCCGGCCGGATATCTCCCTTCAACACCTGGGGGATTCATTAACAATGTTAGGAGAGTAAAATTCTTAATTGGTCTCCCTAATCTCAGCACCAGGTCTATGTACTAAAACCCCTGCTTAGGCAGCTGGTCTGTTAGTGATGCCAGGCTGAGTGTCTCACCTGCAGCCCAGGGAAGAAGGCCAGGAGGGAGTCCATCCAGGTGCGAGCAGGCAGCAGAGGCTTGTGGATGTGAACGTCCAGCAGGAGAGGAGGCTGGCTGATGTACTTCATTATAGACGCATAGTGCTGGAAACACAAATAATGAGAACATTTGACAAGCTAAGGATGAGAATCGTTAACAGCATACTTTGTGTGGATTGAACAATAAGGGCATAAAAGCATTCCATTATCCAAGCCAGAGTAAGGTTACAGTGTGAGGTCACTCACAATGTTGAAGCGCTGCAGAAACAGGTCATCTCCCAGGAGAATATAGGCCTTGAGCAGGTACTCATAATACGAGTCAATCCCTGCTCCCACTCCGCTGTCTGGAACAATACAACACAACAGTGTACCATTTCATACTGCAGAAACACAGGCATGCCTTATTTCTACAAGTACAGAACATCAGCTCCAACCGCCTTGCCTGTTCACTTCTATCACACCCAATACATTGTCCGTCACTGGATAAATCCAAGGAAATCCTCCTTTACAATACAGTAGATAGCAGTTGTGGCCTGGGACTGGTTCCCTCTCTCACCCCTGCGGACCCACTCTCCTGAGTGGATGTTGATGGTTGTTCCCACCAGGTTGCTATTCCTCTGCCTCTTCTCCCACAGGAAGTCGAGGGCTCTCCGTGCATGGACCTGTGTAGAATACAATGAATCAATATCATTCAGACACACTGGCATATAGGATAATCAACAATGAAGGTCTAGTCGTGCCGTCTACTAGTATTAGTCCTGATCTGAACAAGGTTTAAAGTAAGAGATGATTGTCTGTTTTTACCTCAAACACAGGGTCCCCAGTGAAGCGACTCAAGGCAGCGAACTCCAGGATAATTGTGCCAGCACAAGCTGTACAGGTGTCCGTCTCTGTGCCCGTCCGACTCTCAGGACTCCTGAGGCCATGCTTCAAGTTTACCTGTTGAGTGGAATAAAAAGGCTCAATATATTGGTCATAGACTCAAATCCACAGCTGTGTCCAAAGACATTGTTCAGGTGAACTATACAGCCATAGAAAACCAGGCTGCGGAAAACTGTAGCAGCTGTATGCAGAGCACTGAAGCAGATAATACAATTATGCAGTCATAATTGGAGAGGGCTGTGTGTGTGTACACATGAGTGTATATGGTCAGGACATATCCCAACAGCTGTGGTCTTATGTATAGTCTGAGGGCTCACCCTGGGGTAAGGCAGGCCACTGCTGGTGTTGAAGGCAGGCAGGAGTCTGAGACCCACGTCTTTGGCCATGTGGAGCAGCTCATCCTGGTACCACTGCATGTGATACCCTGTATCCTTCAGCATCACCGCCATGGAGTGGCCCCCTAGCAGCCCTCTGGAAACATGAGGAAAGTCACAATGGTCACACAATAGTATGTGGACAACCCTTTAAATTAATGGATTTGGCCATTTCAACCACACCCATTGCTAACAAGTGTATAAAAGAGCACACAGCCATGCAATCTCCATTGACAAACATTGGCAGTAGAATGTTCTTACTGAAGAGCTCACTGACTTTCAACGTGGCACTGTCATAGGATGTCACCTTTCCAACAAATTTCTGCCCTGCTAGAGCTGCCCTGGTCAACTGTAAGTGCTGTTATTCTGAAGTGGAAATCGCCTGTCCTCGGTTGCAACACTCACTACCGAGTTCCAAACTGCCTCTGGAAGCAACGTCAGCATAGGAACTGTTCATCAGGAGCTTCACGAAATGGGCTTCCATGGCCGAGCAGCCACACACAGGGCTAAGATCACCATGTGCTATACCAAGCGTCGGCTGGAGTGGTGTAAAGCTTGCAGTCATTGGACTCTGGAGCAGTGGAAACGCGTTCTCTGGAGTGATGAATCACCCTTTACCCTCTGGCAGTCTGACGGACAAATCTGGTTTTGGCAGATGCCAGGAGCACGCTACCTGCCCGATTGCATAGTGCGAACTGTAAAGATTGATGGAGGAGGAATAATGGTCTGGGGCTGTTTTTCATGGTTCGGTCTAGGCCCCTTAGTTCCAGTGAAGTTAAATCTTAACGCTACAACATACAATTACATTGTAGATGATTCTGTGCTTCCAACTTTAGTGGCAACAGTTTGGGGAAGGCCCTTTCCTGTTTCAGCATGACATTACCCCTGTGCACAAAGCAAGGTCCATACAGAAATGGTTTGTCGAGATCGGTGTGGAAGAACTTGACTGGCCTGCACAGAGCTCTGACCGCAACCCCATTGAACACCTCTGGGGTGAATTGGAACGCCGACTGCGAGCCAGACCTAAACGTCCAACATCAGTGCCTGTCCTCATGAATGCTCGTGGCTGAATGAAAGCAAGTCCCTGCAGCAATGTTACATCACACATACACAGTTTGTTTGCTGTTGTATTTGTGCTGTTGCCAGTGTCTTCTGTCTGTATCGTCTGTTTTGTCTTACATCGTTTTTTTTATTTTTATCCCAGCCCCCATCCCCACAGGAAGCTTCTTGCCAGGCTATTGTAAATAAGAATGTTCTTCTTCACTGACTTGCCTGGTTAAAAAAAAGAATAATAACATTTCCATCCCCTCAATAATTGACTTTATTTTTCTTTTTTCTTACCCCAGCACACGGATGTTGGTCTCAAAGACAGACACCACAATGTCATTGTCCAGTCGCACATCTCTCAACACTCTCCTCACCGCTTCTTCAAACTCTGTCGTCTTATTTAAGAGCTGTAAGTAAACACAGAATTAAATATATGAAAATCATTGTCTACCCAGAGGTTAGATAATCCAACTAATCCAACTAAGGAGGTTGGTAAAACAAACTAAAGATGAAACCTAGGCCTCCCGGGTGGCACAGTAGTTAAGGGCACTGTCCCTGGGTTCGCGCCCAGGCTCTATCGTAACCGGGCGCGACCGGGAGGTCTGTGGGGCGACGCACAATTGGCCTAGCGTCGTCCGGGTTAGGGAGGGATTGGTCGGTAGGGATCTCCTTGTCTCATCGCGCACCAGCGACTCCTGTGGCGGGCCGGGCGCAGTGCACACTAGCCAAGGTTGCCAGGTGCACGGTGTAGCCTCCGACACATTGGTGCGGCTGGCTTCCGGGTTGGATGCGCGCTGTGTTAAGAAGCAGTATGGTTGGATGCGCGCACCAGCGACTCCTGTGGACTGGAAGCAGTATGGCTTGTGTATCGGAGGACGCATGACATTCAACCTTCGTCTCTCCCGAGCCCGTACGGGAGTTGTAGCAATGAGACAAGATAGTAGCTACAACAATTGGATACCACGAAATTGGGGAGAAAAAGGGGTAAAATTCAAAAAAATAATATTAATAATACAAAAAAATATGAAACCTACCACTAGAGTGTCCAAGGTGTCGATGAGGGTGAGAGAGAACCTTAAAACACACAAAGACAAATCAATCAGCATCAATTATAGTCCCTTATGGCTAGAAGATATCAACAGAGAGTTAGGGTATTACAATGCCAGCAGGACTGTCTCCAGGCACTCACTTCCCCAGTGCGTCGTCCACGTCTCCCCGACTGGGCTCCTGCCCACGCACCCTCCCCCGACACGTCAGAGGCATCAGCTCATCTGCTGGGTATGCATGGTCCTGGAAAACACAACCAATAATATATATTTTTTTATATTTAACCTTTATTTAACTAGGCAAGTCAGTTCAGAACAATTTCTTATTTTACTGCCTACTCCGGCCAACCCTGGGCGAATGGTGCACCGCCCTATGGGACTCCCAATCACAGCCGGATGTGATGCAGCCTGGATTCGAACCAGGTATTGCAGTGTCTCAGACCACTGCGCCACTCGGGAGCCAATAAAGATCCATGGTAGTGTGTAGAGGTCGACCGCTCATGATTTTTCAACGCCGATAACGAAAATTGGAGGGCCGATACCGATTAATCAGACAATATATATATATATATATATATATATATATATATATATATATATATATATATATATATATATATATATATATATATATATATATATATATATATATATATATATATATATATATATATAATAATTACAATAATACTGAATGAACACCTACTTTAACTTAATACATAAATAAAAATCGATTTAATCTCAAATAAATAACGAAACATGTTCAATTTGGTTTAAATAATGCAAAAACACTGTTGGAGAAGAAAGTAAAAGTGTAATATGTGCCCAATTAAAAAAGCTAACATTTAAGTTCCTTATTCAGAACATGAGAACATATGAAAGCTGGTGGGTCCTTTTAACATGAGTCTTCAATATTCCCAGGTAAAAAGTTTTAGGTTGTAGTTATTATATGACTATTTCTCTCTATACCATTTGTATTTCATATACCTTTGACTATTGGATGTTCTTATAGGCACGATAGTATTGCCAGCCTAATCTTAGGAGTTGATAGGCTTGAAGTCATTAACAGCGCTGTGCTTCAAGCATTGCGAAAAGCTGTTGGCAAACGGAGGAAAGTGCTGTTTGAATGAATGCTTACGAGACTGCTGCTGCCTACCACCGCTCAGACAGACTGCTATATCAAATCATAAACTTAATTATAATATAATAAAACACAGAAATACGAGCCTTAGATCATTAATATGGTTAAATCAGGAAACTATCATTTCGAAAACAAAACATTTATTCTTTCAGTGAAATATGGAATAGTTCCGTATTTTATTGAACGGGTGGCAACCCTGTCTAATTACTGCTGTTACATTGCACAACCTTCAATGTTACGTCATAATTATGTAAATATCTGGAAAATTAATTACGGTCATTGTCAGTAAGAAATGGTCTTCACACAGTTCGCAACGAGCCAGGCGGCCCAAACTGCTGCATATACCCCGACTCTGGTTGCACAGAACGCAAGAGGAGTGACAGTGGCGAAGTAGGTTATGATTTGATGATAAATTAACAGGCACCGCATTGATTATTTGCAACGCAGGACAAGCTAGATAAACTAGTAATATCAACCATGTGTAGTTAACTAGTGATTATGTTAAGATTGTTTTTTTATAAGATAAGTTTAATGCTAGATAGCAACTTACCTTGGCTCCTTGCTGCACTCACGTAACATGTGGTCAGCCTGCCAAGCAGTCTCCTCGTGGAGTGCAGTGTAATCGGCCATAATTGGCATCCAAAAATGAAGATTTCCAACTGTTATGAAAACCTGAAATCGGCACTAATTAAATGGGCCATGCCAATTAATCGGTCAACCTCTAGTAGTTTGTAAACATATGTCATATAGAACGTAACATCTTATTGACATACAGTAGGTCTAAATAAGGTTCAACTATCAAAAAAACTACCACACCAAAATCAAAATCAAGTTCCTGGCAAATAAAGCACACACTCTGCATTCTGTCTGGGCTACACCACCCCACATTCATTTGATTGCATTAATGGGGTTTAGTCTTACACCTTTTAGCACTGTAATAAAAATGATTTACAGATCCAGTTGGCACCACACTTTCAGTGTGTGCTCTGTGCTGACAGACTGTCTCCTGTTACAAAGTTAGAGAGGAGACATGGGAACTCTAGGTAGTTTTGCACATATGGATATAGATTATCTTCCATGTCATAGTAATCTCAATAGGCGATATCCCAGTGCGGATACAACACCCGGTTTTGGGACCACTAATTAGGAAATATTTTGATAACAGTATGGGTTTCCCTGTTCATATAGACAAGGTTTAAAAAATAAATAAAACAGCACTAACCGGTTTCTCTCGTTTGTCTCATTCCCCTGTTTTCTTTTGTTTTCTGTGAATGTGATAGGAGTGTTGTGTGAGTGTGTAAATAAGATAGACATTTGAATAATACGATGACTGAAATTGAGTTAATAAAGGCCTCCCGAGTGGCGCAGTGGTCTAAGGCACTGCATCGCTGTGCCACTAGAGATTCTGGGTTTGAGTCGCAGCCGGGAGACCCATGGAGCGGCACACAATTGGCCCAGTGTTGTCAGGGTTAGGGGAAGGTTTGGCCAACAGGGATATCCTTGTTCCATCGTGCACTAGTGACTCCTGTGGCAGGCTGTGCACACTGACACCGCCAACAGTGATATCCTTGCCCTCCTGTGGCGGGCCGGGCGCAGTGCGCTCTAACCAAGGTTGCCAGGTGCACAGTGTTTCCTCCGACACGTTGGTGCGGCTGGCTTCCGGGTTGGATGCGCGCTGTGTTAAGAAGCAGTGCGGCTTGGTTGGGTTGTGTTTTGGAGGATGCATGGCTTTCGACCTTCGTCTCTTTTGTTGTAGCGATTAGACAAGATAGTAACTACTAACAATTGGATACCACGAAATTGGGGAGAAAACGTTTGTTTTTTTAAGTTAAAAGGAGCCACCAGCTTTCATATGTTCTCATGTTCTGAGCAAGGAACTTAAACAATAGCTTTTTTACATGGCACACTTTTACTTCTCAAACACTGTATTTTTGCATTATTTAAAACAAATTGAACACGTTTCATTATTTGAGACTACATTTATTTTATTTATGTATAATATTAAATTAAAATAAGTGTTCATTGTTCATTCAGTATTGTTGTAATTGTCCTTTAATACAAATAAATAAATAAATAAAATATATATATATAAAATAAGAATAAATAAATTAAATCGGTATTGGCTTTTTTTGGTCCTTCAATAATCGGTATCGGCATTGAGGTTGTTGCCCTGGCACCACACGGCCCAGTCTCTGACCTCCTCCCTATAGGCTGTCTCATTGGTGATCAGGCCTACCACTGTTGTGGCAAACTTAATGATGGTGTTGGAGTCGCGCCTGGCCGTGCAGTCCCGAGTGAACAGGGAGTACAGGAGGGGGCTGAGCACGCACCCCTGAGGAGCCCGTGTTGAGGATCAGCGTGGCGGATGTGTTGTTACCTACCCTTACCACCTGGGGACTAAATATTTAGTCCCAGGGTCCTTAGGTTATTGATGAGCTTTGAGGGCACTACGGTGTTGAACGCTGAGCTGTCGTGTCAATGAATAGCATCGTCACATAGGTGTTCCTTTTGTCCAGCTGGGAAAGGGCAGTGTGGAGTGCAATAGAGATTGCATCATCTGTGGATCTGTTGGAGCGGTATGCAAATTGGAGTGGGACTAGGGTATCTGGGATAATGGTGTTGATGTGAGCCATGACCAGCCGTTCAAAGCACTTCATGACAACAGACTTGCTACGGGTCGGTCATCATTTAGGCAGGTTACCTTAGTGTTCTTGGGCACAGGCACTATGGTGGTCTGCTTAAAACATGTTAGTATTACAGACTCTGACAGGGAGAGGTTGAAAATATCAGTGAAGACACTTTCCAGTTGGTCAGCACATGCTCAGAGTACAAGTCTTGGTCACCCGTCTGGCCCTGTGTCCTTGTGAATGTTGACCTGTTTAAAGGTCTTACTTACATCGGCTGCGGAGAGCGTGAATACACAGTCTTCCGGAACAGTTGGTGCTCTCATGATAGTTCCGTGTTATTTGCCTCGAAGCGAGCATAGAAGTTGTTAGCTTGTCTGGTAGGCTCGTGTCACTGGGCAGATCTCGGCTGTGCTTCCCTTTGTTATCTGTAATGGTTTGCAAGCCCTGCCACATCCGACGAGCTTCAAAGCCGGTGTAGTATGATTCGATCTTAGTCCTGTATTGACGCTTTGCCTGTTTGATGGTTCGTTGGAGGGCATAGCGGGATTTCTTATAAGCTTCCGGATTTGAGTCCAGCTCCTTGAAAGTGGCAGCTCTAGACTTTAGCTCAGAGCGGATGTTGCCTGCAATCCATGGCATGTACGTACAGTCACTGTGGGGACAACGTCATCGATGCAGTTATTGATGGAGCCAATGACTGATCTGGTGTACTCCTTAATGCCATCGGAGGAATCCCGGAACATATTCTAGTCTGTGATAGCAAAACAGTCCTGTAGCTTAGCATCGGCTTCATCTGACCACTTCTTTATTGACAGAGTCACTGGTGCTTCCTGCTTTTTTTGCTTGTAAGCAGGAATCAGGATAGAATTATGGTCAGATTTGCCAAATGGAGGGCGAGGGAGAGCTTTGTATGCGTCTCTGTGTGTGGAGAAAAGGTGGTCCAGAGTTTTTTCCCCCTCTGGTTGCACATTTAACATGCTGATAGATATTTGGTAAAAACGGATTTAAGTTTCCCTGCATTAAAGTCCCCAGCTACTAGAAGCACCGCTTCTGGGTGAGAGTTTGTTGTTTGCTTATGGCGGAATACATACAGCTCATTCAATGTTTTCTTAGTGCCAGCCTCTGACTGTGGTGGTGTGTAAACTACGAAAAAAACAGATGAAAACTATCTAGGTAGATAGAGTATCTCATAAGCTGTAAACCACACTACCTCAGGCGAGCAATAGCTCGAGACTTCCTTAGAAATCGTGCACCAGCTGTTATTTACAAAAATACATTGTCCGCTGCCCCCATTATGGACTGATTGTTTTGATGGCTGTTGTGAACTAAAGATGTTGACACTATTCTCAGCATGCCCTAGTGAATGGAGAGGGTGAACTCTGCTCCTAATCCTTTTGATCTATAGGCATTTCCTTATAAATAGTGGAAACATGATGCTCGTCTTGGGTCATGTTCATTATCCCCAGATTTTAAGGTGGTAGTAGGTGACACAGTAGTTGCAGCAAAAGACTAAGTATCTTGGATGTGTGCTAGATAACCATCTGACAGGGGCATGGCACAAAATGTTATTGCCAAAGTGAACCATAAAATTAGGTTCCTGGCTAGAACCTCCAAATGTCTGGATAAGAATGCAATGGGGACATTGGCAGGGGCTATTGTTCAGTGCCACTTTGCATACTCTTCCTGGTACAAAAGTGTCCCCAAGATATAAAAAAAATGAATTGCAGATATCTCTGAACAAATTAGTCAGGATTATTCTTAAACTTCCAGCACTTAAGCATCTTGACTATTACCACTTTTAAAGCCTTAGACGGCTTAAAGTGGAGGAGAGTCACTCTGATAGAATTGTGTCTTGAACATAAGAGTGTCCACAGTACGGTCTCCAGATACTTATGTAACTACTTTAACTTAGTAAGGGATAACCATAACTATTCAACTAGGAGTGAAACTGACGTTGTTCCTTTAAGATTTATGGGTGGTATGGGTAAAGAAACTTAAAAAAATAAAATAATCGGCTGCCATTCTTTGGAATAATCTTCCAAAGAATTTGAAACTTAACCTCCATAGGCAGTTTCAAGTTCTCACTGAAAAAATGGCTTCATTAATGCACTTGACAAAAAGCAACATTTGTTGTGGATTTATCAAAGGCCTTAGATTCAGTTGACCATGAATTGTTGCTAGCTAGACTCAGAAACATTGGTCTCAGTGAAGGGGCAGTAAATTGGTTTAGGGACCATCTTTGACAGAACACAATGTGTTCTTACAAGTCTAGCTTTCCTGAGATTAACATAGAGGTGTGCTCCAGAGTTCCATTTTAGCTCCTGTGTTGTTCTCAATTTTTATTAATGATTTGGGAAGGGGATGCAATCAGCAAAGCTATATCTATATGCAGATGTTACAGTTGTATATTAATATGCTCCTTCTCTGGTACAGGCTGTTGAAGAGATCCAGAATGCTTTTCAGTCACTGCAGGAATCCCATTATGGTCTCAAACTGGTCTTGAACTTACAATAATCTAAAAATTCATGACCTTTACCAGAGCTAGAACAACTTCGTTGACAAGCTCCATTACTGCATTAATTAATTGAGTGCAATTGTTTGTGAAGAAATCTAAAAAAGTCTCTCTCCTTTTGATTACAATAATTTCACAACAGTTAGTCATCCTGGGGCCTGTGACAGCACTTGACCCTGTATAAAACAGTCCAACCAGAAGGCAAATGAGGACATTTATGATATGAGGACATGAACCTTGGGTCTGTGTGCTTGTTTGATTAATGGCTGAGGTAAAAAATAACTTCTAGGCCAGGCCTAATCATTCGATTTAGGAACAAAAAAGCACTAGGCCAAGTGTCAGTGTTTTGATGAACAGCTAGTGTCAATATATCAGTCACCCAGTTCAAAGCCACACAAGTCCACGGTAACAGGACACAGAGGTGAAAGAAGCAAACAGGCATTAGTCTAGCTACCAAAATAGACCCACTGTCCTCAAATTAGATCTAAAGAGACCTAGATGTTTATTATATTTGAAAATAATAAAAAGTATGGGAGCAGAGCAGTGCATTTAGCCTATTACAACAAACCCAGCTGTGCCCTGGACACCATATGTGAATTGATTGCCCCCCCATCTATCTTCAGAGCTCGTGCTGCTAGGTGACCTAAACTGGGACATGCTTAACACCTACAATCTAAGCTTGATGCCCACAATCTCACACAAATGATCAATGAACCTACCAGGTATAACCCCAAATCTATAAACACGGGCACCCTCATAGATTACATCCTAACCAACTTGCCCTCCAAATACACCCCTACAGTCTTTGTAAGGAATAAATGGACTTCACACAGTTCGCCACGAGCCATGCGGCCCAAACTGCTGCATATACCCTGACTGCTTGCACGGAACGCAAGAGAAATGACACAATTTTCCTAGCTTAAAGAAATTCATGTTAGCAGGCAATATTAACAAAATATACACGTTTAAAAATATATACTTGTGTATTGATTTTAAAGAAAGGCATTGATGTTTATGGTTAGGTACACATTTGTGCAACAGTGCTTTTTTCACAAATGCACTTGTTAAATCATCACCCGTTTGGCGAAGTAGACTGTGATTCGATGAGAAATTAACAGGCACCGCATCAATTATATGCAACGCAGGACACACTAGATAAACTAGTAATATCAACCATGTGTAGTTAACTAGTGATTATGTTAAGATTGTTTTTTATAAGATAAGTTTAATGCTAACTAGCAACTTACCGTGGATTCTTGCTGTCCTCGCGTAACAAGCAGTCAGCCTGCCACACAGGCTCCTCATGGAGTGCAATGTAAGACAGGTGGTGAGAGCGTTGGACTAGTAACCGGAAGGTTGCAAAAACGAATCCCCGAGCTGACAAGGTAAAATCTGTCGTTCTGCCCCTGAACAAGGCAGTTAACCAACCGTTCCTAGGCCGTCATTGAAACTAAGAATGTGATCTTAACTGAATTGCCTAGTTAAATAAAGTTGTAAAAAAAAATAATAATAATAATTAAAAACACAAAAATCAGCCACAATCAGTGTCCAAAAATACCGATTACAGATTGTTATGAAAACTTGAAATCGGCCATTCCGATTAATTGGTCGACCTCTAGTCCGGACCTCTGGCAGTCTCTATGGGGGTGCCACAGGGTTCAATTCTCAGGCCGACTCTCTTCTCTGTATGTATCAATGTCGTCGCTCTTGCTGCTGGTAATTCTCTGATCCACCTCTACGCAGACGACACCATTCTGTATACTTCTGGCCCTTCGTTAGACACTGTGTTAACTAACCTCCAGACAAGCTTCAATGCCATACAACTCTCCTTCCGTGGCCTCCAACTGCTCTTAAATGCAAGTAAAACTAAATGCATGCTCTTCAATCAATCACTGCCTGCACCTGCCCGCCCGTCCAGCATCACTACTCTGAACGGCTCTGACTTAGAATATGTGGATAACTACAAATACCTAGGTGTCTGGTTAGACTGTAAACTCTCCTTCCAGACTCACATTAAGCATCTCCAATACAAAATTAAATGTAGAATCGGCTTCTTATTTCGCAACAAAGCATCCTTCACTCATGCTGCCAAACATACCCTCGTAAAACTGACCATCCTACCGATCCTCGACTTCGGCGATGTCATTTACAAAATAGCCTCCAACACTCCACTCAACAAATTGGATGCAGTCTATCACAGTGCCATCCGTTTTGTCACCAAAAAGCCCCATAACCTACCCACCAATACGACCTGTACGCTCTCGTTGGCTGGCCCTCGCTTCACTCTCGTCACCAAACCCACAGGCTCCAGGTCATCTACAAGTCTCTGCTAGGTAAAGCCCCGCCTTACCTCAGCTCACTGGTCACCATAGCAGCACCCACTCGTAGCATGCGCTCCAGCAGGTATATCTCACTGGTCACCCCCAAAGTCAATTAATTCTTTGGCCGCCTTTCCTTCCAGTTCTCTGCTGCCAATGACTGAAATTAACTGCAAAAATCACTGAAGCTGGAGACTCATATCTCCCTCACTAGCTTTAAGCACCAGCTGTCAGAGCAGCTCACAGATCACTGCACCTGTACATAGCCAATCTGTAAACAGCCCATCCAACTACCTCATCTCCATACTGTATTTATTCATCTTGCTCCTTTGCACCCCAGTATCTTGCACTTTCATCTTCTGCACAGCTACCATTCCAGTGTTTAATTGCTATATTGTAATTACTTCACCACCATGGCCTATTTATTGCCTTAACTCCCTTATCTTACCTCATTTGCACTCACTGTATGTAGACTTTTTCTTTTCTTTTTTTCTACTGTATTATTGACCGTATGTTTCTTTATTCCATGTGTAACTGTGTTGTATATGTCGAACTGCTATGCTTTATCTTGGCCAGGTCGCAGTTGCAAATGAGAACTCGTTCTCAACTAGCCTACCTGGTTAAATAAAGGTGAAATAAAAAAATAAAAATGAATACCAGTACATCTCAACAGAACATCTAAAATGTTTTGCATTATTAGATTGCTGCTAAACCACTCTCTCAGTTATGTGAAGGGGACAGGTGGTGACGAGACTTACCATATAATTGGAATAAGCATGGTCAAACATCTCAACCACTTGGTTCCTTGAGGGGAAACAAAGAAATAAGTCAGTTTAGCTCAATCTATTTTATCAGTCTGAACTTGCCACACATCTAGCCCAGGAGCAGACATCTTTCTCACTCACCTCAGCTTGAGCTTCTCCTCTCGTGACATAGACTGTCCCAGCCTGCATAAGTTGCTCAGCAATAGCAGCAACAATAGGGTCGACATTGTTGCAGGGCGGAACCACAACACCGTCCACATAACTACAACCTAGCTCTCTCAGTCAAGTACAACTGTAACCTACCATCACATTAATATAGGCCTAGACACCAAAAGTCTCTGATAAACACAAACACACTCAGATCTCATGTGCACATATTCAGAACCAGGGGACATTTCAGGCCCAGTTACTGTCTGGTCCAACGGTTAATGAATGCATCCCAATACCACATGGAGGCAGTGCTGTTTATAAGGCCTACAATACTGTTACTAATCAGCTTGTTAATGCCAATTTAGACACCATCTATGACTCACTTGTCCTCTCCAATGTCATACAGTACAAATCCAGGTTATGGTTGAGGTGTGACAAGGGGTTGGACAAACAACTGTATCTAAAATCCTAAATCAGGCTAACATAACAAGCAATCTATATATTTGACCATTTGCAGGAATGCTGTAGCTATTATGTAAATTGATAGTGATCTGTCATAGAATGTGTCTCATAATCGAAGACAACGTTCCAGTCGTGTAAAGTACTTCAGTTTTTTTGGGGAGGTATCTGTACTTTACTATTAATACTTTTTACAAATTTTACTTCACTACATTCCTAAAGACAATAATGTACTTTTTACTCGATAGATCGTCACTGACACCCAAAAGGACAGGAAAATTGTCTAATTCACAAACTTATCAAGAGAACATCCCTGGCCATCCCTACTGCCTCTGATCTGGCAGACTCACTAAACACAAATTCTGTTTGTAAATTATGTCGGAGTGTTTTAGTGTGCCCCTGGCTATCCGTAAATTAAAACTATAAAATTGCGCAGTCTGGTTTGCTTATTATAAGGAATGTGAAATGATTTATATTTAAACTTTTGATTCTTAAGTATATTTAAAACCAAATATTTAGACTTTTACTCAAGTAGTATTTTGCTGGGTGACTAACTTTTACTGAGTCATTTTCTATGAACGTATCCTTACTTTACTCAAGTATGACAATTGGGTACTTTTTCCACGACAGCAAAGTTCTACCGGGACCTACAGCAGCGTTAACACATGCTCCTTCCTTAACTGAGTGTCCAGTTCCTTAGAACCATGTTCACCTGCTGGTCACACCCTCTGACACACACGGCACCAGGACCTACAGCAGCTTGTAACACGTTGGCAAAGCTTCAATCAACACAAAACATGATTCACATACTGCTAATACTGCTGTCTAACGTTTCCTAACTAACGGGCAATCACATTACTCAATACTGACAGAATAACGTTATTCCCCAAGCCAATCAAAACAACCTGTCCTTCCTTATTAACGTTTCTTGACATCCGTGACTTTTTGAGTAAGCAGACACCATAAAAGCCTACTGCCAGGAATACTGGCAAGCTGAATAGGTAAATTTGATCGCTTTCTGATTAGACTAACAAATAATTAGCTAAATCATTATATATTTAGTTAATTCATATATATTATCACAACAGTAACGTTAACTGGCTAACGTTATCGTTGCTATCGACAAACAGCGCTAATGGCGCTGGCGCTAGCTATCGGTCTTTCCCTGGAACAATTAGGATTATATTCATGAAGCAAGACTGTTGTTAGATCCTACTCCTTTGACAGCTCTCTTCTTTCGTTAGCCAGTTGTTGGGGCGCATAGCCAGCTACAGTAGCAAGCTGTAGCTAGCTGGCCAGCTTGGCCGGTAAACGACAGTCCGAAAACAAGTGAAGTAGGAAAGTCGCCGGGTCGCTTTCGGCCGTTGAGTTAGTGTATTTTGTTCTTCTTGTTAAGCACGAAAATATTGCTTTAATGATGGACCACCAGCTGACCGTCCAAGAAAAGCGAGTAGTGCTGTTTAGAAGATAAATGTCAACATCCGCATCCGGTTAGGTTTTGGTATCCACCCCTCTGCCCGCCCAATGTAGTTTTGTTGTACATTTGGGGAGAATATTCTTTATAAAATTAGATGGCATATACATTTGACATTTCCTTGAATATTTGGCAGACATCCGAGTGAATCTCCCACCATTTTTGATATTCACTAAAATTCCCATCTAGCCTAGCGAACCAGACTGGTCTCATAGACTCGACGTAACATAGTAAACGTGAGTCCGAGAAGGTGATTCGTATAATATGTTACGTTTGGTATAGAAGAACAAATTCTTATTTACAATGACAGACGATGCTGCCGCCCTATCAGACTCCCAATCACGGCCAGTTGTGATTCGAACCAGGGTGTCTGTGATGCAGTGCCTTAGACCGCTGCGCCACTTGGGAGCAACTTAATGCCTCAATCACACTGACCGCAACATTGCGCAAACAAATCCAAAATATGTACCATTCAGACTACACTGCAACGCAATGCAAACCCAGCGTTCCATTGTAAATGAATGTACTTTTGAACAGTGGCGATTTTAGCATGCAAATCTTGGTGGGGCAAACAAAACAAAAAAGTGGTATGCATGCCAGCAAAGCCACTACACATTAAAACATAGCTGATATGGCAGACTTGCTTAAACAAATGTGGTTTCTACTGACAATTGAGATGTACAAACTATGGCACGGGGAAAGAGGCATTCCGTAATTTCGATGAAGACATTAATGAGCAAGCGACCACGGACGTAGTCAATATAATTATTTGTTCAGCACGTTGATTGCCATTTGGGTCTTTGCACGTCAAAAAAGATACACGTCATATAACACTATTTGACGCGTTAAATGAGCTTTTAATTTGACACGTCAGATAACGCAATTATATTCTAGAATGTTGTGTGTGCTGAATTTGCATGTGCAAGCCAAGCACCACAACTACTATCAGTAACACTGTCAAAGCTGTACAAAAAAAGTGTTTATAATACCGTGTTGGTGAAAATATACCAAATTATTAGGTTGAGGCACATGGGCTACTAACAGCTTACTACACAATATACACTAAGTATTATTTGATTGGCTACAGTATACATTTCTCCTTTGCATATTACATAATTTATGCAGCAGCATACGAGACATTTTTGGACTCACCTTATGAAGGTGGCGTAGTGGTCCTTTGCTGGCAAATTGTGTCATCAAACTTTGTCATCAATGTCTGGCATTCTCGGGATTTATGGTGGGAACACAGCCACCCCATTGAACAGCAGGCTAACGTTAGTGGTTTCTTTGCAGTTAGCCACTGATTCCTTCCAAAAGAGTCATTGTCGAATTTGCGATTTCCAACTTGTTGTGTAATCTTTAAGTACAATGGCCGATGAGCACCGATATGTTTTATCTATAATTTCTCTTCATTATTTATCTTCATAATGACAAGGATTAAAAAGGATTTGCTAGTAGATTGTTGACTTGATGACAACTGATGATGACTGCTAGCTAAGACTTTGAAAGTAAGAGATTGACATGATCAGTCCAATCAAAGCGATTGTAGATATAACGTGATTTGATGTCATTCTATCTGTGGCCAATGACCTTGAGCCTTCTTGGTTGGGCACTTCTAATATAACTCTATGGCAGAACCCAAGGGGCTAAAATTTTCGAGCTCTAACCTTAGAATTGGGGTTGAAGAGACAGAAAACTGAGCCAATCAGGCACAACACTGTATTTTCTGCTGGCTAGCCCCACCACCACAGAAGACACTGAGCTAGGCTGAAACACCTGCATTTTGGAGCTGCCTTACTCAAAAAAGCAAAAAAGATAACATGTTTGTATGTGGCTTTATTAACTCAATGACATTTAAAAAAAACATTGTTTGCAAACTGATATGTGACACGTATTAATGCCAAAATAAGAAGCAAAACTTGCAAGCCCCCCCCCCCCCCCCCCCCAAAAAAAATGTTTTTTACCTAAAAGTGTGGTGCTCAAAACAGCCCCACCTGCCCTGAATGACGGGTCGCCACTGCTTCTGTCTACCAAAATGCAATGGCACTATTGATGTGATCGCCTCGAGGAGGGTGGCAACCCAAAGGCTGCGTGTTTGAATCTCATCAAGGAAAACTTTAGCACTTTAGCTAATTAGGAACTACTTAGATACTACTTGTTAGCTACTTTGCAACTACTTAGCATGTTAGCTTCCCCTTCCTCTAACCCTTTTGACTAACCCTAACCTGAACCCTACAGCTAGCTAACATTAGCCATCTAGCCACTTAGCTAACGGGGGGGGGGGAGGGGGGGGGGTCAATGCAAATAGTCTGGGTAACCATTTGGATAGCTGTTCAGGAGTCTTATGGCTTGGAGGTAGAAGCTGATAAGACGCCTAGACTTAGACTTGGCGCTCTGGTACTGCTTTACATTCGGTAGCAGAGAGAACACTCTATGACTAGGGTGGCTGCAGTCTTTGGCAATTTTTAGGGTCTTCCTCTGACACCGCCTGATAGAGAGTTCCTGGATGGCAGGAAACTTGTCTCCAGTGATGTACTGGGCCGTACGCACTACCCTCTGTAGTGCCTTGTGGCCGGAGGCCGAGCAGTTGCCATACCAGGAGGTGATGCAACCAGTCAGGATGCTCTCGATGGTGCAGCTGTAGAATTCTGAGGACCTATGACAAATCTTTTCAGTCTCCTAAGGGGGAATAGGTGTTGTTGTGCCCTCTTCACGACTGTCTTGGTGTGTTTGGACCATGACAGTTTGTTGATGATGTGGACACCAAGGAACTTGAAGCTCTCAACCTGCTCCACCACAGCCCTGTCGATGAAAACCGGGGCGTGCTCGGCCCTCCTTTTCCTGTAGTCCACGATCATCTCCTTTGTCTTGATCACATTGAGGGAGAGATTGTTATCCTGGCACCACACTGCCAGGTCTCTGACCTCCTCCCTATAGGCTGTCTCATCATTGTCGGTGATCAGGCCTACAACTGTTGTGTCATCGGCAAACTTAATGATGGTGTTGGAGTCGTGCCTAGCCAAGCAGTCACGAGTGAACAGGAAGAACAAGAGGGGGCTGAGCACGCACCCCTGAGGGGCCCCCATGTTGAGGATCAACGTGGCGGATGTGTTGTTACCTACCCTTATCACCTGGGAGCAGCCCGTCAGGAAGTCCAGTATCCAGTTGCAGAGGGAAATATTTAGTCCCAGGGTCCTTAGCTTAGTGATGAGCTTTGAGAGCAGTATGGTGTTGAACGCTGAGCTGTAGTGTCAATGAATAGCATTCTCACATAGGTGTTCCTTTTGTCCAGGTGGGAAAGGGCAGTGTGGAGTGCTACACTGGGAAGGGAAACACAGCCTCAAGCTGCCCAGTGACACAAGCCTACCAGACGTGCTAAATTACTTCTATGCTCGTTTCGAGGCAAGTAACACTGAAAAATGCATGAGAGAATCAGCTACGAAGAATATAGATGAACACTCTCTTGGTAAATAGTGTGGTCGACAGCTTATCATGAGATACTCTACCACAGGCGAGCACAACCTTGAGTCTTCCTTAGATATTGTGCACCACATGTTGTTTATATTTCAGAGGTTTTCAAAGTTCCAATATCAACAGTTTTTAATCAACATAAATGTGTTTTCTGCCATGAAGCTCTATACACCCCTAGAAACCTTAATATTTTAACAAGCCATGTCTGGTCGTGGAATCCCCAAAACATATTTTTTTTGTTTTTGGTAGCTCAGACTTGTGGCTTGGCACAAAATATATTTGTGGTGAATGAGACATATTTGTGCAATCCCACACCCCTGGTGGCCATGGGGTGCTTCAGTAGCGCCTCCCAAAGATGCAATTTTTCCAAACTTTAATGATTCATAAGTCAAAAACAGATGAATTTATGTAAGTTTTAATGAAGATACACATTCATTTACAGGCATATTATAATGATATCAGTGATTATATTGATACGAATCTGATTAGGGTTAGAAAAATGTACTTCAAACTGTTGTTAAATGTGTCGTTCATAACTTATCCGGTTTAGGAAAGAAAATGTGTCATTATTCTTACATAAATTATAAAAAAAACAGATATTGCATAAGCAAACGTCAACGTGATTCAAATTAAAGACAGATGCCGCTACAGTAATTTATGAATAGTATCAAAAATAAATGGAAATCTGACAGAATCACATGATACCCTTCCTACAAAGAAAGTATCAATGTCACGTGACGTCATGCGACGTAACCTTACTGGAAGAACACAGCAGTGTATCACGCCCTGACCTTAGTATTCTTTGTTTTCTTTATTATTTTGGTTAGGTCAGAGTGTGACATGGGTGATGTATGTGTTTTTGTTCCTGTCTAGGGGTTTTGTATGTCTATGGGTGTTTACTAGTCTAGGTGTTATGTATGTCTATGGTTGCCTAGATTGGTTCTCAATTAGTTGTCTCTGATTGGGAATCATATTTAGGCAGCCATATTCCTTGGGTATTTTGTGGGTTATTGTCTATGTGTTAGTTGCCTGTGTCTGCACTTATCATATATATATATATAGCTTCACGGTCGTTTTGTTGTTTTGTATAGTTTGTTTAAATGTTCTTCGTTTCATTAAATAAGAAGAATGTATTCACATCACGCTGTGCCTTGGTCTCCTCCATTCAACGAACGTGACAGAATAACCCACCAAAAAAGGACCAAGCAGCGTGCCAAAGAGGAGTGGACATCGTGGACCCGGGAGAAAGAGGAGTGGAGGTCATCCTGGACCTGGGAGGAGGTAATGGCAGGGGACAAGACCCTGCCATGGAAGCAGGTGGAGAAAGCACAGGAGGAACGGCGACGTTATGAGGGTACACGGCTAGCACGGAAGCCCGAGAGGCAGCCCCAATATTTTTTTGGGGGGGGGGGGGGGGGGGGGCACAAGAGGAGATTGGCTGAGTGAGGTGGAACGCATGGTGTCTCCAGTGCGCATTTCTGGGCATCCAGCCAGGAAGGAGGGTGCCGGCTTAAACTACAGTCAAGTAGTTTAAAGAATCAGACTTGTTCTTAAAGCTTTGAATAAATATTCAGGCAAATGAGAAATAAGTGCACTTCAGGCTTTCCAGAAGGCCAAAGTTAGTTACATTAAGGAACAGTTCTTTCTCTGTGGGTCTAACCCCAAGAAGTTCTGGAAAATGGTTAAAGACCTGGAGAATAAAGCCTCATCCTCACAGCTTCCCATGTCCCTTAATGTTGATGATGTGGTTGTTACTGACAAGAAGCACATGGCTGAGCTCTTTAATCACCACTTCATTAAGTCAGGATTCCTATTTGACTCAGCCATGCCAACTTGCCCGTCCAACATTTCCTCATCTCCCACCCCTTCTAATGCGACTATTCTCAATGCTTCTCCCTCTTTTTCCCCTGCCCCGCTACAAAGTTTCTCCTTGCAGGCAGTCACTGAGTCCTTGGTGATAAAGGAGCTCCTTAAACTTGACCCCAAAAAACCATCTGGGTCAGATGGTTTAGACCCTTTCTTCTTTAAGATTGCTGCCCCTATCATCGCCAAGCCTATCTCTAACCTTTTTAACGTGTCTCTCCTTTCTGGGGAAGTTCCCATTGCTTGGAAGGCAACCAGAGTAAGTCCTTTATTTGAAGGGGGAGATCAAGCTGATCCTAACTGTTATAGGCCTATTTCTATTTTGCCGTTTATCAAAAGTGTTGGAAAAACTTGTCAATTATCAACTGACTGGCTTTCTTGATGTCTATAGTATACTCTCTGGTATGCAATCTGGATTCCGCTCAGGTTATGGATGTGTCACTTCTACCTTAAAGGTCCAATGTTACCATTGCCCTTGACTCTAAGCAATATTGTGCTGCTATTTTTATTGACTTGGCCAAAGCTTTTGATACGGTAGACCATTCCATTCTTGTGGGCCGGCTAAGGAATGTTGGTGTCTCTGAGGGGTCTTTGGCCTGGTTTGCTAACTACTTCTCTCAAAGAGTGCAGTGTATAAAGTCAGAACATCTGCTGTCTCAGCCATTGCCTGTCACCAAGGGAGTAACCCAAGGCTCGATCCATGGCCCCAAGCTCTTCTCAGTTTACATTAACAACATAGCTCAGGCAGTAGGAAGCTCTCTCAACCATTTATATGCAGATGAAACAGTCTTATACTCAGCTGGCCCCTCCCAGGATTTTGTGTTAAACGCTCTACAACAAAGTTTTCTTAGTGTCCAACAAGCTTTCTCTGCCCTTAACCTTGTTCTGAACACCTCCAAAACAAAGGTCATGTGGTTTGGTAAGAAGAATGCCCCTCTCCCCACAGGTGTGATTACTACCTCTGAGGGTTTAGAGCTTGAGGTTGTCACCTCATACAAGTACTTGGGAGTATGGCTAGATGGTACACTGTCCTTCTCTCAGCACATGTCAAAGCTGCAGGCTAAAGTTAAATCTAGACTTGGTTTCCTCTATCGTAATCGCTCCTATTTCACCCCAGCTGACAAACTAACCCTGATTCAGATGACCATCCTACCCATGCTAGATTACGGAGACGGAATTTATAGATTGGCAGGTAAGGCTAGATGTTCTTTACTATTCACTCATCAGATTTGCCACCAATGCTCCTTATAAGACACATCAATGCACTCTATATTCCTCTGTAAACTGGTCATCACTGTATACCTGTCGCAAGACCCACTGGTTGATGCTTATTTATAAAACCCTCTTAGGCCTCACTTCCCTCTATCTGAGATATCTACTGCAGCCCTCATCCTCCACATACCACATTCTGCCAGTCACATTCTGTTAAAGGTCCCCAAAGCACACACATCTCTGGGTTGCGCCTCTTTTCAGTTCGCTGCAGCTAGTGACTGGAACGAGCTGCAACAAACACTCAAACTGGACAGTTTTATTTCAATCTCTTTATTCAAAGACTCAACCATGGACACTCTTACTGACAGTTGTGGCTTCTTTGTGGGATGTATTGTTATCTCTACCTGTCACGTCCTGACATTAGTTCCTTTTTTATGTCTCTATTTTAGTTTGGGTTGTGGGTAGTTATTTTCTGTTTAGTATCTGTACCAGACAGAACTGTTTCGGTTGCGGTAGTTCACGTTTTTGTATTTTTCAGTGTTCTATTAAAATAATTATGAACACGTACCACGCTGCACCTTGGTCCTCACCTTCTTACACCTACGACGATCGTTACACTACCTTCTTGCCCTTTGTGCTGTTGTCTGTGCCCAATAATGTTTGTACCATGTTTTGTATTGCTACCATGTTGTTGTCATGTTGTGTTGCTACCATGTTGTTGTCATGTTGTGTTGCTACCATGCTGTGTTGTCATGTGTTGCTGCCTTGCTATGTTGTCTCTCTTTATGTAGTGTTGTGTTGTCTCTCTTGTCATGATGTGTGTGTTGTCCGATATTTTTATTTAATTTATTTTTAATCCCAGCCCCCATCCCCGCAGGAGGCCTTTGCCTTTTGGTAGGCCGTCATTGTAAATAAAAATTTGTTCTTAACTGACTTGCCTAGTTACAGTAAATAAAGGTCAAATTTAAAAAATATCTGTCCTTTTCCCCAACCCCTCCATCAGTCAGCCTAATATAGTTTATATGTGGCAATACTGTCCTTGTGGGGGAATGCGTAAGCCTTCCTGCTGGCTTCTTGGCACACATTGCTATGTCTTCACAGGCTGGAGCAGGTGATAGAGCATGTGGGCTGCATGAGTCTGAAGGACTCCCAGGAGCTGGTGAGTCATCTTTGTCATGACCGCTGGTATTCCTAGCCATACCTAGTTTAAACTAGTCTAAACACAGCACAGGGCCTAAGGTGTCTTACTGTGTCTATTGTGTCCCCTATACAGGCACGCCATGCTGATGAAATCAGAGCTGATGGGATAGCAGTTATCTCCCCCTCTTTCTTTAAACCTGCAACTGCAGGTTCGTGGAGCCTAATTTTCGGTTGTGATGTATACCTGTTTGCTCTTTCCAGTGTGATGTAGTGGAGGGTAAACGTCGTATACCAATTTATTTTTCAGTGGGCATACACACTTACTATGTAATCCCCACTGATATGTATAAAAGTAGTGTAGTGGAGGTATACGCCATGTCAATAAGGCTAAAGAAACAGATTAAAATGTTGATCAAATTATTATTTCTTAATATTTTAGCTGCAGCAATGTACATATTGCAGTAGGCCTAGCATGAACGTTCCAAAATGCAATTGCGGCAAAACACTGTTCTAAAATGAGCACCGCACATGCCAGCGGTTTCATGGGCTGAGATCCTTTAGAAATTTAGAAAGTGGGGGGAATTAAATGTGCAACAACTATCATGGGTTGCTAATATGTTTAGGATAATGCCTTTAGCTGCTAGACAATGAAAGACAGTTGAAAGAAAAACAATAGAACAGGAGAACGCATATAAGTAAGTCTTTATAAAAATAATAGCCACCATCTTTCAATGGCGCGATTTTGGCAATAGGCTACTTTGAAGCAAGCTATGACATGCCTTATAATATGAAGTAAAACGTCCAGGTGTCAAACGATTAAGGAACAGGAAAAATTTAGCGACGCTATTGATGGGCCTAAATGTCTTCTGGTAGATGAAAAGGCTTTCCCAAAAACCTTTGTAAATGTTAACTAGCTAGCCTACAGTGCCTTGCGAAAGTATTCGGCCCCCTTGAACTTTGCGACCTTTTGCCACATTTCAGGCTTCAAACATAAAGATATAAAACTGTATTTTTTTGTGAAGAATCAACAAGTGGGACACAATCATGAAGTGGAACGACATTTATTGGATATTTCAAACTTTTTTAACAAATCAAAAACTGAAAAATTGGGCGTGCAAAATTATTCAGCCCCTTTACTTTCAGTGCAGCAAACTCTCTCCAGAAGTTCAGTGAGGATCTCTGAAGGATCCAATGTTGACCTAAATGACTAATGATGATAAATACAATCCACCTGTGTGTAATCAAGTCTCCGTATAAATGCACCTGCACTGTGATAGTCTCAGAGGTACGTCAAAAGCGCAGAGAGCATCATGAAGAACAAGGAACACACCAGGCAGGTCCTGTTGTGAAGAAGTTTAAAGCCGGATTTGGATACAAAAAGATTTCCCAAGCTTTAAACATCCCAAGGAGCACTGTGCAAGCGATAATATTGAAATGGAAGGAGTATCAGACCACTGCAAATCTACCAAGACCTGGCCGTCCCTCTAAACTTTCAGTTCATACAAGGAGAAGACTGATCAGAGATGCAGCCAAGAGGCCCATGATCACTCTGGATGAACTGCAGAGATCTACAGCTGAGGTGGGAGACTCTGTCCATAGGACAACAATCAGTCGTATATTGCACAAATCTGGCCTTTATGGAAGAGTGGCAAGAAGAAAGCCATTTCTTAAAGATATCCATAAAAAGTGTTGTTTAAAGTTTGCCACAAGCCACCTGGGAGACACACCAAACATGTGGAAGAAGGTGCTCTGGTTAGATGAAACCAAAATTGAACTTTTTGGCAACAATGCAAGACGTTATGTTTGGCGTAAAAGCAACACAGCTCATCACCCTGAACACACCATCCCCACTGTCAAACATGGTGGTGGCAGCATCATGGTTTGGGCCTGGGAAGATGGATGGAGCCAAATACAGGACCATTCTGGAAGAAAACCTGATGGAGTCTGCAAAAGACCTGAGACTGGGACGGAGATTTGTCTTCCAACAAGACAATGATCCAAAACATAAAGCAAAATCTACAATGGAATGGTTCAAAAATAAACATATCCAGGCGTTAGAATGGCCAAGTCAAAGTCCAGACCTGAATCCAATCGAGAATCTGTGGAAAGAACTGAAAACTGCTGTTCACAAATGCTCTCCATCCAACCTCACTGAGCTCAAGCTGTTTTGCAAGGAGGAATGGGAAAAAAATTCAGTCTCTCGATGTGAAAAACTGATAGAGACATACCCCAAGCGACTTACAGCTCTAATCGCAGCAAAAGGTGGCGCTACAAAGTATTAGCTTAAGGGGGCTGAATAATTTGGCACGCCCAATTTTTCAGTTTTTGATTTGTTAAAAAAGTTTGAAATATCCAATAAATGTCGTTCCACTTCATGATTGTGTCCCACTTGTTGTTGATTCTTCACAAAAAAATACAGTTTTATATCTTTATGTTTGAAGCCTGAAATGTGGCAAAAGGTCGCAAAGTTCAAGGGGGCCGAATACTTTCGCAAGGCACTGTATTACTGCATGTATTTAGTCCTCTGTTCCCACCATGTCGTTGTGTGTAATTGTTTATTGTTATGTGGATTTTGTCAGGTGCTATACTTTTGCTATGTTCTGTGTTTTTGGCACATTATTGTTCTTATGTGCTGTCATTTTTGGACCAGAATTAAAGTGCGCCTGTTTATTACACTCTGCTCTCCTGCACCTGACTTCGCCTCCCGTACACACCCCTGACACGTATTTGTATATCAAATGGCATAATGATCTCATCAGAGGTTTGGTCCTTTTGACTGTGTGTGCACACGCACCTCTCAGTCAGACGGAGAAGTGTTTTGTCCCTGTCAGTTCCTCTTGGCTGTGGTGTCTGTGACCTCTGTGTTCTTATCTGCTCCATCCCTCACTACTCGCCTGCCCCCACCCATATCCTCTATTGACTATACTACACATTCCACTGGGAGAAAGGTTATTGTGACAGAGACCTCCCTGTTTACCGGACACAGCCATCGTGCCCCTGGTTGTGGGGTTGCAACTTCAAGGCTGGGGCCTATGACTGCTACTCCCTACATACTTGCCACACTGCCTTCTCTTATCACAGTCTGGACCAATGTCTCAAAACAATGAGAGGTGAGTTGTATAGACTTAGGCACACATGTATAAGGCGCACCCACTTACACACACGCATGATGCATGCACACACAGAAACACACGGATAATGAAGTACTGTAGCTTTTCAATGCTTGCAGAATAAGCACCAACTAGCTGTATGTGCCTTTTGGGTTTTAGGCATGTGATTGAAACTTGGCTGTCTTTTTTTTCCCAGGGATGAGCTCTGGAGTGAGATGAAGCGGAGCAGACGTGTGGAATCGGGCTGTGAGCTGCAGGGAAGCCAGTGTGTGTGTATGGAGAGGAGCTGCTACTCACCCATACCATTCCTCTCTGAAGACACCTGTGAAAATATTTTATGTGAGTGTCACCACAAAAGATCATAACCAACTGTTGAAACACAGTAAAGTAGAACTACATTTGACAAAGTTATTCAAAAACTCAATCTGAATGTCTGTACATTCATCTCTTTTCTCTCCACGTGTCTGTCTGAGAGAGCAAACTGCAACAATGTGAACTGTCCTGAGGTCCCAGTTCCTTCATATCCTGCTTATTTCTTCCCAACTGAGCCCAACATTCCTCCTGGCCAATGCTGCCCCCTGGTGCCAGCTATCTGCACATGCAACTTTGAGAAATGCCCCCTTGGCACCCAGACGTGTCCTCCTGGACAGCAAGTCCACGATGTGGAGAGCAGGGATGGTAGTCCAGGGGCTTGTTGCCACCGGTACCAGTGTGTGCAAGGTTAGGCACTGCTTAGGCAGCAAAGTGAGAGAAAGAAAAGAGATGGGGTGGACAGAGAAAAGGAAAGTGCCAGGACCTGACACAAAGCTGGACTCCACTGGTTAATAGCGGATGGACTCCATGGGCAATTGTATATGCATTATAACTCACACACTAAGATTAGATTTACTTCTGGAACAATGTCAGCAATTGCTTTTTTTTTAGCAACGTAGCCTAAATGTATCTAAAAAACATTGAACCAAATTCCAATACATAGTTGATAATGGTTTGGAAGGACTACTGTGCATATTTCAGTGCATATTTTCACAATAAAGGAAACAACTGATCCCAGTTCATCGTTTCTGTTTAATTTCTTAGACCTGAATCGTGACTTATATTTTACTAGAAGTTCTTATCCAGAGTGTCTTACAGTGGTGAGATAATAAATGTTCATGCTTTTTTTGTACTCCCCGTGGGAATGAAACCCACAACCCTGGCATTGCAAATGCCGTGCATTACCATCTGAGCTACACAGGACTATTGTGTATTTGTTAAGGTTTTCTTCCGTCGAAAGAGAGGAGGACCAAAATGCAGCGTGGTTATTTCGATACATCTTTAATAAAGATAATAACGAACAATACTAAACGTAACGTGAAAAAACCAAAACAGCACTATCTGGTGCAAACAGAGACAGGAACAATCACCCACGAAACACTCAAAGAATATGACTGCCTAAATATGGTTCCCAATCAGAGACAACGATAAACACCTGCCTCTGATTGAGAACCACTCCAGGTAACCATAGACTTTTCTAGACAACCCCACTAACCACAATCCCATAACCTATAAAAAAAACCTAGACAAAACACACCACATAAATAACCCATGTCACACCCTGGCCTGACCAAAATAACAAAGAAAACACAAAATACTAAGACCAGGGCGTGACAGTATTGGTACATTTATTTCATCCCAGTTATGTTATTCGATTATAACAGAGATTTGGATATAACAGAGATTTGGAGAAATCTA
This sequence comes from Oncorhynchus mykiss, assembly GCF_013265735.2. Lineage (NCBI taxonomy): Eukaryota > Metazoa > Chordata > Actinopteri > Salmoniformes > Salmonidae > Oncorhynchus > Oncorhynchus mykiss. Next base: position 19,394,098 of record NC_050570.1, read on the forward strand.
TGTCTAGTTACAATACCTGATTAGTTACAATACAATTGTAAATTAATGTGGAAAGTTACATTTATATTCCTAAAACTGATGCTGTTGCTGCTTCCTGTTGACAAGACATTTTGATAAATAACCCAATGTCTCAAAACAGTTTTAAAGTGTCCAAATCAATAACCAATATGCAGAAACTGGTCGTGATATATTGAAAACAACATAAAATGTACAATATTAATTATATTACTTGTATTTTTTTTAAACAAGCACTTTATAAACTGCACACCCACCAAAGAAAAGTTTTGTATGGATTAGGGGGGATATGCACTGTTGAATCTACCACAGCTAAAAAACTGGAGTTATTTGAAATCACTGGTTAGAACAGGGTTTCCCAAACTCAGTCCTGCACGTTTAGGTTTTTGGCCTAGCACTACACAGCTAATTCAGATAATCCAAGCTTGATGATGAGTTCGTTATTTGAATCAGCTGTGTAGTTCTAGGGCAAAAAACAAAACGTGCACCCATAGGGGGGCTCCAGGACCGAGTTTGGGAAACCCTGGGTTAGAGGAAAACCTGCAGAACACAGACACATTTTGTAATGTTGCATTTTGATATGGGGTCACCAAAACAGAAAGAGGAATGCAACACTGTTTTGTTAATCATTCATTTCGATGATCACATTGAAATCAATTGCGTGAGGGGGGGGGGGGGGGGGGGGGGTACAGAAGTCCAGAAAGAACATATTAATAACAATTTCCTCTGTTATCTCATGATCAGGACATGACAAAAGTAGTTCTGTCAAAATCACGATATGAACTATAAATATGAGTGAACGTTTTGATGATAAATTGACAGTAGGCGGATGGCAGAGACAGCAGAGCCCATGGTGGATCAGTGCATATGTTTTTATTGATTGCTACACTAAGGGATGGTACATTTCATGCTAACATCATGCTTTCATTTGTGTTTGGAGCTCATTATCAGTTTATAAGTTAGAGTGTTAGCAAGCTGAATGTCCCTTACCTTAAGCTCAGAACTCGTGGGGAATTTAGGCCATGAACTATGCCTGACAGGCAACACTGTCTCCCAGGCTGTGTGCTATCCCAAAGACCATGGCCAATCGCACGCAAGCAACAACGCAGCTAATCTGGCTAGTCTTGTGAGTGAGCTAGCTAGTTAGTTTTGCTCCTTCTGTGCTGTGTGCACCTCCCCATTTACACCAAAGATCTGTATATAATGATGAGATGCACATCTCCGCCCTAACAATCATTGTTCCAAAGGAAGGAAGGCAAGCGAGATGCTTAAGTCCAAAATAAGAGACTTAGCTTGCGTTCCATTGCTTTTCTACAGACAAAGGAATTCTCCGGTTGGAACATTATTGAAGATTTATGTTAGAAACATCCTAAAGATTAGTTCTATACTTTGTTTGACATGTTTCTACGGACTGTAATATGACTTTTGGACTTTTCGTCTGCTCGTGCGTCATGAGGTTGGATTACTGGGCTGAATGCGCTAATAACAAGGAGAAATTTGGTCATAAATGATGGACATTATCGAACAAAACAAACATTTATTGTGGAACTGGGATTCCTGGGAGTGCATTCTGATGAAGATCATCAAAGGTAAGTGAATATTTATAATGCTATTTCTGACTTCTGTTGACTCCAACATGGCGGATATCAATTTGGCTTGATTTGTCTTCTGAGCGCCGTACTCAGATTATTGCAGGGTTTGCTTTTCCGGAAAGTTTTTTTGAAATCTGACACAGCGGTTGCATTAAGGACAAGTATATCTTTAATTCTGTGAATAACACTTGTATCGTTTATCAATGTTTATTATGAGTATTTCTGTAAATTGATGTTTTGGAACTACTGAACATAACGCGCCAATGTAAACTCAGATTTTTGGATATAAATATGAACTTTACCGAACAAAACATACATGTATTGTGTAACATTAAGTCAGTCCTATGAGTGTCATCTGATGAAGATCATCAAAGGTTAGTGATTCATTTTATCTATATTTCTGCTTTTTGTGACTCCTCTCTTTGGCTGGAATAATGTTTTTCTGTGACTTGGCTCTGACCTAACATAATTGTTTGGTTTGCTTTTGTCGTAAAGCCTTTTTGAAATCGGACACTGTGGCTGGATTTACAACAAGTGTATCTTTAAAATGGTGTAAAATACATGTATGTTTGAGGAATTTTAATTATGGGATTTCTGTTGTTTTGAATTTGGCGCCCTGCAGTTTCACTGGCTGTTGACAGGTGGGACGCTTACCATCCCACGTACCCTAGAGAGGTTAAACTAGCTGTCTAGTCCGTGTTTTATATGTTGGAATTGGCAACTCGTTCTCATTCTGAGAAATAAGGTAGGCCACCTGATTCAACATCTGAACAAAGATAACATGCTAACATGCTTTTTAAATAGTTGGAGACAAACAGAAGGGTGTGTTCATAACAATTAAACTGTTCAACCTTGTTAGCTAGCAAATGGATCGAAGTCGGTTGAACTTGAAATATAAAGATTAGCTGGCTAATCTCTAGCATGTAGGCTTGAGATATTAGCCTAATGACTGCTACAAGAAGTTAGTCATTATTAGTGAATGTGCATTACGCATGGATCTAGCTACATTTGTAACAAAAAAGGGCATTTTCATAAACGGACTTGAAAGCCAGATCAGTGATTATTGCAAAAAATATGATCGATTTTTAGGCCATATCGCCAAGCCCTACATCAACCTATAAAGCACTGACCGCTAATCTGCCTGCAAGGAGCTTTACCTATGAAACAGCCTACGAGGCAGCATCCTGATATCAGCGTCTGAGACTGAAATTGAATCTGATCCGCCTGCTACGACAGAGCTCACCCCCTGGATCAGATATGCATCTGCCTGTAAAGAATTTTGATAGCTAATATGCTTGCAAGGAGCCTTACCTATAAAACATCCTACAAGGCAGCATCCTCATTTATGAGCCTCCAAGGCTGCTATTGAATCTGATCAGTCTGTCAGGAATGGAGCTCAGCCCCTATAAATGTAAATGTTATCCATAAAACATGAAGTGTCCCTTGTAATTATGCACATATCAGTTATGCAAGCTGACAACCAGCATTGATAACAAGCTAAGTTGCTAGATCACAAGTCTAACCAATTTAGCTGTGTTGTTCCTTGCATGCTATTGGCTGTGGTCTTGGGGGCTGCAGACAAACTGGGAGAGAGGCATCGTTCAGGGCTTAAATTCCCCACGAGTGCACAGCCACAGGGCTCCTTGATGAGGTGGTTATCTTGCACTTAAACAAACAAAGAATGGATGATGAGCAGGGGTGGATATCTGATTGGCCACCCCGGGTGCCACACCAAAATTGTATTTGCTACAGGCAGTTTGATGCTGATTGACATCTCATGTCACCTTTAATTTTTATTTTATTAACAGCAAATCAATACAGGACACAAGTATATATAAATAATATACAAAGGACAATTGGGCTAGGGGCGTGGCTGGGGGCGGAGCTAGGGGGTACAATATCACATTACACAAGGACATACATACACTTATTATTCTAATAGCTTTTTTGTTAGTAGAGTATTTAACTGTCTTAAAATACAGTTACATTTATTTTTGTAAGATAAGAAAATGTGGTGTTTTGTTTGTACATTTATGAATATGAAATTTGGTCAAAAGAATAAGGAAATTAATTACATAAAAATGTTTCAGCTTATTCCTATCGTGGGTAAAGAATCCAAGCAGGAGGGAGGAGAGACAGCCTGGTCCTTGGAGGAGGCACAGGATAGACCGGGCCGTGGAGGCGCACTGGAGGTCTCGAACTAAGGGCCTGCACAACCCGACACACGGGAGACAGTGCGCAGCGTCGACGCAGGATATCCTGGCCCGAGGAGACGCACTGAGGTCTGGAGAGCAGGGCTGGCACCATCCGTCCTGGCTGGATCCTCACCCTAGCCTGGCAGATGCGGGGAGCTGAGATGTAGCGCATCGGGCTAAGAACGCGTACTGGAGACCCCGTGCGCTCCACCGCATAACACGGTGCTTGACCAGTACGATGCCCGCCATGGTAAGCACGTCTTGCCGAGCTGGCACAGGACGTGCAGGGCTAGGGAGGCGCACAGGAGGCCTGGTGCGTGGGGCTAGCACAGTCTTCACCAGAAGGCTAGCATGCACCTCAGGACGAGTAAGGAGAGCTGACTCAGGTGACATCAAATCCCGGACACGCTCCGTCGGGCAGATGTCGTGCTTCATCCACCAACACAGCAACTCCCTCATTACTCTCTCCTCCAATCTCCCCATTAACTCCTTCACCGTCTCTGCTTCGCTTCCGTCGCTCACCTTCAATTCCACCCTGATTGGCTCTGGTTCCATCCTCGGCTCGATACGGTAAGCATGGGGAGTTGGCTCAGGTCTGAATCCTGAATCTGCCACACTCCCCATGTGCCCCCTCCCTCCCCCCAAAAAGGGGGGGGGGGCTGCCTCTCGGGCTTCATTGCCAGCCGTGCCAACTCCTCGTAGTGTTGCCCCTCACCCTTAGCTGCCTCCAGTTCCTCCTGTGGATGGCGATACTCCCCTGCCTGTGCCCAGGGTCCCTTGCCTTCCAGGATCTCCTCCCATGTTAATTTCTCCAGATAGCACTGCTCCTCCTTACCATGCTGCTTGGTCCTTTGGTGGTGGGTGATTCTGTAACGAATCTCTTCTTCGTCTGAGGAAGAGTAAGAAAGATCAATATGCAGCGTGGTAAGTGTTCGTCATAATTTATTGACTGAACGCACAAAACAAAGTGAAATGGCAGACACAAAACAGTTCTGTAAGGTGACATATACTAAACAGAAAACAACTAACCACATAACACAGGTGGGAAAAGGCTACCTAAGTATGGTTCTCAATCAGAGACAACGATAGACAGCTGCCTCTGATTGAGAACCACACCCGGCCAAACACAGAAATCCAAAACATAGAAAATGAACATAGAATGCCCACCCTAGTCACACCCTGGCCTAACCAAAATAGAGGATAAAAGCCTCTCTATGGCCAGGGCGTGACAAAAGGAGCGATTTGAGTTGATGCTTTCCTTAAACTTCTTCATATAGTGGTTGGCAGGATAATATTTATGAATAATTTTAAACTTGCTTAATTTTGTTAACAAGTAGGTTACATGCAAACTTTTTTTCAACAGATATTATCAATAAATCCATTCCAATAAGGCATGACATAAGGTGAAACAACATCCTGCTGAAACAAGGTTTGTATCGCTCTGTTGTTGAATGGACCAAAAGAGAAACTAATCTTTCCTACTGATGAGTCAACAGGGTCAATAGAAGGTAGGCTCGGAGGGTCAGGTCTTGACACGTTCCTGAATAATAAAGAAACACCTGAGGAAATAGCATCTAAGACAACTGCAAAATCTTTAGGTGTTAAAGGAACCGTATAACTGAGTAAAATACCCTCTGCATTTACCAGTTGGCTCACCAATAGGATATTATTTCAGAACCAATATTCTAAAAACAAAGAAGTATTTTTATACAATATATCCCGATTATTCAAACTTTCTGCCGATGAAAAGCAGAAAGTTTCACTGGAACTTTGTCAATATTATAATTGCAAACCAACATGAAGTTAAGGCCACCTGTAAGGGTTTTCCTGTGGTGAAGGAGAGGCGGACCAAAATGCGTGGTGGTTATTCATGTTTTTAATAAAGACATGAACAGACTAAACAAAACAAGAAAAGTGAAATGGTGCAAACACAGAGACAGGAACAATCACCCACAAACACACAGTGAAACCCAGGCTACCTAAGTATGATTCTCAATCAGAGACAACTAATGACACCTGCCTCTGATTGAGAACCTTGATTCATGATTCACATACTGCTAATACTGCTGTCTAACGTTTCCTAACTAACGGGCAATCACATTACTCAATACTGACAGAATAACGTTATTCCCCAAGCCAATCAAAACAACCTGTCCTTCCTTATTAACGTTTCTTGACATCCGTGACTTTTTGAGTAAGCAGACACCATAAAAGCCTACTGCCAGGAATACTGGCAAGCTGAATAGGTAAATTTGATCGCTTTCTGATTAGACTAACAAATAATTAGCTAAATCATTATATATTTAGTTAATTCATATATATTATCACAACAGTAACGTTAACTGGCTAACGTTATCGTTGCTATCGACAAACAGCGCTAATGGCGCTGGCGCTAGCTATCGGTCTTTCCCTGGAACAATTAGGATTATATTCATGAAGCAAGACTGTTGTTAGATCCTACTCCTTTGACAGCTCTCTTCTTTCGTTAGCCAGTTGTTGGGGCGCATAGCCAGCTACAGTAGCAAGCTGTAGCTAGCTGGCCAGCTTGGCCGGTAAACGACAGTCCGAAAACAAGTGAAGTAGGAAAGTCGCCGGGTCGCTTTCGGCCGTTGAGTTAGTGTATTTTGTTCTTCTTGTTAAGCACGAAAATATTGCTTTAATGATGGACCACCAGCTGACCGTCCAAGAAAAGCGAGTAGTGCTGTTTAGAAGATAAATGTCAACATCCGCATCCGGTTAGGTTTTGGTATCCACCCCTCTGCCCGCCCAATGTAGTTTTGTTGTACATTTGGGGAGAATATTCTTTATAAAATTAGATGGCATATACATTTGACATTTCCTTGAATATTTGGCAGACATCCGAGTGAATCTCCCACCATTTTTGATATTCACTAAAATTCCCATCTAGCCTAGCGAACCAGACTGGTCTCATAGACTCGACGTAACATAGTAAACGTGAGTCCGAGAAGGTGATTCGTATAATATGTTACGTTTGGTATAGAAGAACAAATTCTTATTTACAATGACAGACGATGCTGCCGCCCTATCAGACTCCCAATCACGGCCAGTTGTGATTCGAACCAGGGTGTCTGTGATGCAGTGCCTTAGACCGCTGCGCCACTTGGGAGCAACTTAATGCCTCAATCACACTGACCGCAACATTGCGCAAACAAATCCAAAATATGTACCATTCAGACTACACTGCAACGCAATGCAAACCCAGCGTTCCATTGTAAATGAATGTACTTTTGAACAGTGGCGATTTTAGCATGCAAATCTTGGTGGGGCAAACAAAACAAAAAAGTGGTATGCATGCCAGCAAAGCCACTACACATTAAAACATAGCTGATATGGCAGACTTGCTTAAACAAATGTGGTTTCTACTGACAATTGAGATGTACAAACTATGGCACGGGGAAAGAGGCATTCCGTAATTTCGATGAAGACATTAATGAGCAAGCGACCACGGACGTAGTCAATATAATTATTTGTTCAGCACGTTGATTGCCATTTGGGTCTTTGCACGTCAAAAAAGATACACGTCATATAACACTATTTGACGCGTTAAATGAGCTTTTAATTTGACACGTCAGATAACGCAATTATATTCTAGAATGTTGTGTGTGCTGAATTTGCATGTGCAAGCCAAGCACCACAACTACTATCAGTAACACTGTCAAAGCTGTACAAAAAAAGTGTTTATAATACCGTGTTGGTGAAAATATACCAAATTATTAGGTTGAGGCACATGGGCTACTAACAGCTTACTACACAATATACACTAAGTATTATTTGATTGGCTACAGTATACATTTCTCCTTTGCATATTACATAATTTATGCAGCAGCATACGAGACATTTTTGGACTCACCTTATGAAGGTGGCGTAGTGGTCCTTTGCTGGCAAATTGTGTCATCAAACTTTGTCATCAATGTCTGGCATTCTCGGGATTTATGGTGGGAACACAGCCACCCCATTGAACAGCAGGCTAACGTTAGTGGTTTCTTTGCAGTTAGCCACTGATTCCTTCCAAAAGAGTCATTGTCGAATTTGCGATTTCCAACTTGTTGTGTAATCTTTAAGTACAATGGCCGATGAGCACCGATATGTTTTATCTATAATTTCTCTTCATTATTTATCTTCATAATGACAAGGATTAAAAAGGATTTGCTAGTAGATTGTTGACTTGATGACAACTGATGATGACTGCTAGCTAAGACTTTGAAAGTAAGAGATTGACATGATCAGTCCAATCAAAGCGATTGTAGATATAACGTGATTTGATGTCATTCTATCTGTGGCCAATGACCTTGAGCCTTCTTGGTTGGGCACTTCTAATATAACTCTATGGCAGAACCCAAGGGGCTAAAATTTTCGAGCTCTAACCTTAGAATTGGGGTTGAAGAGACAGAAAACTGAGCCAATCAGGCACAACACTGTATTTTCTGCTGGCTAGCCCCACCACCACAGAAGACACTGAGCTAGGCTGAAACACCTGCATTTTGGAGCTGCCTTACTCAAAAAAGCAAAAAAGATAACATGTTTGTATGTGGCTTTATTAACTCAATGACATTTAAAAAAAACATTGTTTGCAAACTGATATGTGACACGTATTAATGCCAAAATAAGAAGCAAAACTTGCAAGCCCCCCCCCCCCCCCCAAAAAAAATGTTTTTTACCTAAAAGTGTGGTGCTCAAAACAGCCCCACCTGCCCTGAATGACGGGTCGCCACTGCTTCTGTCTACCAAAATGCAATGGCACTATTGATGTGATCGCCTCGAGGAGGGTGGCAACCCAAAGGCTGCGTGTTTGAATCTCATCAAGGAAAACTTTAGCACTTTAGCTAATTAGGAACTACTTAGATACTACTTGTTAGCTACTTTGCAACTACTTAGCATGTTAGCTTCCCCTTCCTCTAACCCTTTTGACTAACCCTAACCTGAACCCTACAGCTAGCTAACATTAGCCATCTAGCCACTTAGCTAACGGGGGGGGGGAGGGGGGGGGGGGTCAATGCAAATAGTCTGGGTAACCATTTGGATAGCTGTTCAGGAGTCTTATGGCTTGGAGGTAGAAGCTGATAAGACGCCTAGACTTAGACTTGGCGCTCTGGTACTGCTTTACATTCGGTAGCAGAGAGAACACTCTATGACTAGGGTGGCTGCAGTCTTTGGCAATTTTTAGGGTCTTCCTCTGACACCGCCTGATAGAGAGTTCCTGGATGGCAGGAAACTTGTCTCCAGTGATGTACTGGGCCGTACGCACTACCCTCTGTAGTGCCTTGTGGCCGGAGGCCGAGCAGTTGCCATACCAGGAGGTGATGCAACCAGTCAGGATGCTCTCGATGGTGCAGCTGTAGAATTCTGAGGACCTATGACAAATCTTTTCAGTCTCCTAAGGGGGAATAGGTGTTGTTGTGCCCTCTTCACGACTGTCTTGGTGTGTTTGGACCATGACAGTTTGTTGATGATGTGGACACCAAGGAACTTGAAGCTCTCAACCTGCTCCACCACAGCCCTGTCGATGAAAACCGGGGCGTGCTCGGCCCTCCTTTTCCTGTAGTCCACGATCATCTCCTTTGTCTTGATCACATTGAGGGAGAGATTGTTATCCTGGCACCACACTGCCAGGTCTCTGACCTCCTCCCTATAGGCTGTCTCATCATTGTCGGTGATCAGGCCTACAACTGTTGTGTCATCGGCAAACTTAATGATGGTGTTGGAGTCGTGCCTAGCCAAGCAGTCACGAGTGAACAGGAAGAACAAGAGGGGGCTGAGCACGCACCCCTGAGGGGCCCCCATGTTGAGGATCAACGTGGCGGATGTGTTGTTACCTACCCTTATCACCTGGGAGCAGCCCGTCAGGAAGTCCAGTATCCAGTTGCAGAGGGAAATATTTAGTCCCAGGGTCCTTAGCTTAGTGATGAGCTTTGAGAGCAGTATGGTGTTGAACGCTGAGCTGTAGTGTCAATGAATAGCATTCTCACATAGGTGTTCCTTTTGTCCAGGTGGGAAAGGGCAGTGTGGAGTGCTACACTGGGAAGGGAAACACAGCCTCAAGCTGCCCAGTGACACAAGCCTACCAGACGTGCTAAATTACTTCTATGCTCGTTTCGAGGCAAGTAACACTGAAAAATGCATGAGAGAATCAGCTACGAAGAATATAGATGAACACTCTCTTGGTAAATAGTGTGGTCGACAGCTTATCATGAGATACTCTACCACAGGCGAGCACAACCTTGAGTCTTCCTTAGATATTGTGCACCACATGTTGTTTATATTTCAGAGGTTTTCAAAGTTCCAATATCAACAGTTTTTAATCAACATAAATGTGTTTTCTGCCATGAAGCTCTATACACCCCTAGAAACCTTAATATTTTAACAAGCCATGTCTGGTCGTGGAATCCCCAAAACATATTTTTTTTGTTTTTGGTAGCTCAGACTTGTGGCTTGGCACAAAATATATTTGTGGTGAATGAGACATATTTGTGCAATCCCACACCCCTGGTGGCCATGGGGTGCTTCAGTAGCGCCTCCCAAAGATGCAATTTTTCCAAACTTTAATGATTCATAAGTCAAAAACAGATGAATTTATGTAAGTTTTAATGAAGATACACATTCATTTACAGGCATATTATAATGATATCAGTGATTATATTGATACGAATCTGATTAGGGTTAGAAAAATGTACTTCAAACTGTTGTTAAATGTGTCGTTCATAACTTATCCGGTTTAGGAAAGAAAATGTGTCATTATTCTTACATAAATTATAAAAAAAACAGATATTGCATAAGCAAACGTCAACGTGATTCAAATTAAAGACAGATGCCGCTACAGTAATTTATGAATAGTATCAAAAATAAATGGAAATCTGACAGAATCACATGATACCCTTCCTACAAAGAAAGTATCAATGTCACGTGACGTCATGCGACGTAACCTTACTGGAAGAACACAGCAGTGTATCACGCCCTGACCTTAGTATTCTTTGTTTTCTTTATTATTTTGGTTAGGTCAGAGTGTGACATGGGTGATGTATGTGTTTTTGTTCCTGTCTAGGGGTTTTGTATGTCTATGGGTGTTTACTAGTCTAGGTGTTATGTATGTCTATGGTTGCCTAGATTGGTTCTCAATTAGTTGTCTCTGATTGGGAATCATATTTAGGCAGCCATATTCCTTGGGTATTTTGTGGGTTATTGTCTATGTGTTAGTTGCCTGTGTCTGCACTTATCATATATATATATATAGCTTCACGGTCGTTTTGTTGTTTTGTATAGTTTGTTTAAATGTTCTTCGTTTCATTAAATAAGAAGAATGTATTCACATCACGCTGTGCCTTGGTCTCCTCCATTCAACGAACGTGACAGAATAACCCACCAAAAAAGGACCAAGCAGCGTGCCAAAGAGGAGTGGACATCGTGGACCCGGGAGAAAGAGGAGTGGAGGTCATCCTGGACCTGGGAGGAGGTAATGGCAGGGGACAAGACCCTGCCATGGAAGCAGGTGGAGAAAGCACAGGAGGAACGGCGACGTTATGAGGGTACACGGCTAGCACGGAAGCCCGAGAGGCAGCCCCAATATTTTTTTGGGGGGGGGGGGGGGGGGGGGGGGGGGGGGGGGCACAAGAGGAGATTGGCTGAGTGAGGTGGAACGCATGGTGTCTCCAGTGCGCATTTCTGGGCATCCAGCCAGGAAGGAGGGTGCCGGCTTAAACTACAGTCAAGTAGTTTAAAGAATCAGACTTGTTCTTAAAGCTTTGAATAAATATTCAGGCAAATGAGAAATAAGTGCACTTCAGGCTTTCCAGAAGGCCAAAGTTAGTTACATTAAGGAACAGTTCTTTCTCTGTGGGTCTAACCCCAAGAAGTTCTGGAAAATGGTTAAAGACCTGGAGAATAAAGCCTCATCCTCACAGCTTCCCATGTCCCTTAATGTTGATGATGTGGTTGTTACTGACAAGAAGCACATGGCTGAGCTCTTTAATCACCACTTCATTAAGTCAGGATTCCTATTTGACTCAGCCATGCCAACTTGCCCGTCCAACATTTCCTCATCTCCCACCCCTTCTAATGCGACTATTCTCAATGCTTCTCCCTCTTTTTCCCCTGCCCCGCTACAAAGTTTCTCCTTGCAGGCAGTCACTGAGTCCTTGGTGATAAAGGAGCTCCTTAAACTTGACCCCAAAAAACCATCTGGGTCAGATGGTTTAGACCCTTTCTTCTTTAAGATTGCTGCCCCTATCATCGCCAAGCCTATCTCTAACCTTTTTAACGTGTCTCTCCTTTCTGGGGAAGTTCCCATTGCTTGGAAGGCAACCAGAGTAAGTCCTTTATTTGAAGGGGGAGATCAAGCTGATCCTAACTGTTATAGGCCTATTTCTATTTTGCCGTTTATCAAAAGTGTTGGAAAAACTTGTCAATTATCAACTGACTGGCTTTCTTGATGTCTATAGTATACTCTCTGGTATGCAATCTGGATTCCGCTCAGGTTATGGATGTGTCACTTCTACCTTAAAGGTCCAATGTTACCATTGCCCTTGACTCTAAGCAATATTGTGCTGCTATTTTTATTGACTTGGCCAAAGCTTTTGATACGGTAGACCATTCCATTCTTGTGGGCCGGCTAAGGAATGTTGGTGTCTCTGAGGGGTCTTTGGCCTGGTTTGCTAACTACTTCTCTCAAAGAGTGCAGTGTATAAAGTCAGAACATCTGCTGTCTCAGCCATTGCCTGTCACCAAGGGAGTAACCCAAGGCTCGATCCATGGCCCCAAGCTCTTCTCAGTTTACATTAACAACATAGCTCAGGCAGTAGGAAGCTCTCTCAACCATTTATATGCAGATGAAACAGTCTTATACTCAGCTGGCCCCTCCCAGGATTTTGTGTTAAACGCTCTACAACAAAGTTTTCTTAGTGTCCAACAAGCTTTCTCTGCCCTTAACCTTGTTCTGAACACCTCCAAAACAAAGGTCATGTGGTTTGGTAAGAAGAATGCCCCTCTCCCCACAGGTGTGATTACTACCTCTGAGGGTTTAGAGCTTGAGGTTGTCACCTCATACAAGTACTTGGGAGTATGGCTAGATGGTACACTGTCCTTCTCTCAGCACATGTCAAAGCTGCAGGCTAAAGTTAAATCTAGACTTGGTTTCCTCTATCGTAATCGCTCCTATTTCACCCCAGCTGACAAACTAACCCTGATTCAGATGACCATCCTACCCATGCTAGATTACGGAGACGGAATTTATAGATTGGCAGGTAAGGCTAGATGTTCTTTACTATTCACTCATCAGATTTGCCACCAATGCTCCTTATAAGACACATCAATGCACTCTATATTCCTCTGTAAACTGGTCATCACTGTATACCTGTCGCAAGACCCACTGGTTGATGCTTATTTATAAAACCCTCTTAGGCCTCACTTCCCTCTATCTGAGATATCTACTGCAGCCCTCATCCTCCACATACCACATTCTGCCAGTCACATTCTGTTAAAGGTCCCCAAAGCACACACATCTCTGGGTTGCGCCTCTTTTCAGTTCGCTGCAGCTAGTGACTGGAACGAGCTGCAACAAACACTCAAACTGGACAGTTTTATTTCAATCTCTTTATTCAAAGACTCAACCATGGACACTCTTACTGACAGTTGTGGCTTCTTTGTGGGATGTATTGTTATCTCTACCTGTCACGTCCTGACATTAGTTCCTTTTTTATGTCTCTATTTTAGTTTGGGTTGTGGGTAGTTATTTTCTGTTTAGTATCTGTACCAGACAGAACTGTTTCGGTTGCGGTAGTTCACGTTTTTGTATTTTTCAGTGTTCTATTAAAATAATTATGAACACGTACCACGCTGCACCTTGGTCCTCACCTTCTTACACCTACGACGATCGTTACACTACCTTCTTGCCCTTTGTGCTGTTGTCTGTGCCCAATAATGTTTGTACCATGTTTTGTATTGCTACCATGTTGTTGTCATGTTGTGTTGCTACCATGTTGTTGTCATGTTGTGTTGCTACCATGCTGTGTTGTCATGTGTTGCTGCCTTGCTATGTTGTCTCTCTTTATGTAGTGTTGTGTTGTCTCTCTTGTCATGATGTGTGTGTTGTCCGATATTTTTATTTAATTTATTTTTAATCCCAGCCCCCATCCCCGCAGGAGGCCTTTGCCTTTTGGTAGGCCGTCATTGTAAATAAAAATTTGTTCTTAACTGACTTGCCTAGTTACAGTAAATAAAGGTCAAATTTAAAAAATATCTGTCCTTTTCCCCAACCCCTCCATCAGTCAGCCTAATATAGTTTATATGTGGCAATACTGTCCTTGTGGGGGAATGCGTAAGCCTTCCTGCTGGCTTCTTGGCACACATTGCTATGTCTTCACAGGCTGGAGCAGGTGATAGAGCATGTGGGCTGCATGAGTCTGAAGGACTCCCAGGAGCTGGTGAGTCATCTTTGTCATGACCGCTGGTATTCCTAGCCATACCTTGTTTAAACTAGTCTAAACACAGCACAGGGCCTAAGGTGTCTTACTGTGTCTATTGTGTCCCCTATACAGGCACGCCATGCTGATGAAATCAGAGCTGATGGGATAGCAGTTATCTCCCCCTCTTTCTTTAAACCTGCAACTGCAGGTTCGTGGAGCCTAATTTTCGGTTGTGATGTATACCTGTTTGCTCTTTCCAGTGTGATGTAGTGGAGGGTAAACGTCGTATACCAATTTATTTTTCAGTGGGCATACACACTTACTATGTAATCCCCACTGATATGTATAAAAGTAGTGTAGTGGAGGTATACGCCATGTCAATAAGGCTAAAGAAACAGATTAAAATGTTGATCAAATTATTATTTCTTAATATTTTAGCTGCAGCAATGTACATATTGCAGTAGGCCTAGCATGAACGTTCCAAAATGCAATTGCGGCAAAACACTGTTCTAAAATGAGCACCGCACATGCCAGCGGTTTCATGGGCTGAGATCCTTTAGAAATTTAGAAAGTGGGGGGAATTAAATGTGCAACAACTATCATGGGTTGCTAATATGTTTAGGATAATGCCTTTAGCTGCTAGACAATGAAAGACAGTTGAAAGAAAAACAATAGAACAGGAGAACGCATATAAGTAAGTCTTTATAAAAATAATAGCCACCATCTTTCAATGGCGCGATTTTGGCAATAGGCTACTTTGAAGCAAGCTATGACATGCCTTATAATATGAAGTAAAACGTCCAGGTGTCAAACGATTAAGGAACAGGAAAAATTTAGCGACGCTATTGATGGGCCTAAATGTCTTCTGGTAGATGAAAAGGCTTTCCCAAAAACCTTTGTAAATGTTAACTAGCTAGCCTACAGTGCCTTGCGAAAGTATTCGGCCCCCTTGAACTTTGCGACCTTTTGCCACATTTCAGGCTTCAAACATAAAGATATAAAACTGTATTTTTTTGTGAAGAATCAACAAGTGGGACACAATCATGAAGTGGAACGACATTTATTGGATATTTCAAACTTTTTTAACAAATCAAAAACTGAAAAATTGGGCGTGCAAAATTATTCAGCCCCTTTACTTTCAGTGCAGCAAACTCTCTCCAGAAGTTCAGTGAGGATCTCTGAAGGATCCAATGTTGACCTAAATGACTAATGATGATAAATACAATCCACCTGTGTGTAATCAAGTCTCCGTATAAATGCACCTGCACTGTGATAGTCTCAGAGGTACGTCAAAAGCGCAGAGAGCATCATGAAGAACAAGGAACACACCAGGCAGGTCCTGTTGTGAAGAAGTTTAAAGCCGGATTTGGATACAAAAAGATTTCCCAAGCTTTAAACATCCCAAGGAGCACTGTGCAAGCGATAATATTGAAATGGAAGGAGTATCAGACCACTGCAAATCTACCAAGACCTGGCCGTCCCTCTAAACTTTCAGTTCATACAAGGAGAAGACTGATCAGAGATGCAGCCAAGAGGCCCATGATCACTCTGGATGAACTGCAGAGATCTACAGCTGAGGTGGGAGACTCTGTCCATAGGACAACAATCAGTCGTATATTGCACAAATCTGGCCTTTATGGAAGAGTGGCAAGAAGAAAGCCATTTCTTAAAGATATCCATAAAAAGTGTTGTTTAAAGTTTGCCACAAGCCACCTGGGAGACACACCAAACATGTGGAAGAAGGTGCTCTGGTTAGATGAAACCAAAATTGAACTTTTTGGCAACAATGCAAGACGTTATGTTTGGCGTAAAAGCAACACAGCTCATCACCCTGAACACACCATCCCCACTGTCAAACATGGTGGTGGCAGCATCATGGTTTGGGCCTGGGAAGATGGATGGAGCCAAATACAGGACCATTCTGGAAGAAAACCTGATGGAGTCTGCAAAAGACCTGAGACTGGGACGGAGATTTGTCTTCCAACAAGACAATGATCCAAAACATAAAGCAAAATCTACAATGGAATGGTTCAAAAATAAACATATCCAGGCGTTAGAATGGCCAAGTCAAAGTCCAGACCTGAATCCAATCGAGAATCTGTGGAAAGAACTGAAAACTGCTGTTCACAAATGCTCTCCATCCAACCTCACTGAGCTCAAGCTGTTTTGCAAGGAGGAATGGGAAAAAAATTCAGTCTCTCGATGTGAAAAACTGATAGAGACATACCCCAAGCGACTTACAGCTCTAATCGCAGCAAAAGGTGGCGCTACAAAGTATTAGCTTAAGGGGGCTGAATAATTTGGCACGCCCAATTTTTCAGTTTTTGATTTGTTAAAAAAGTTTGAAATATCCAATAAATGTCGTTCCACTTCATGATTGTGTCCCACTTGTTGTTGATTCTTCACAAAAAAATACAGTTTTATATCTTTATGTTTGAAGCCTGAAATGTGGCAAAAGGTCGCAAAGTTCAAGGGGGCCGAATACTTTCGCAAGGCACTGTATTACTGCATGTATTTAGTCCTCTGTTCCCACCATGTCGTTGTGTGTAATTGTTTATTGTTATGTGGATTTTGTCAGGTGCTATACTTTTGCTATGTTCTGTGTTTTTGGCACATTATTGTTCTTATGTGCTGTCATTTTTGGACCAGAATTAAAGTGCGCCTGTTTATTACACTCTGCTCTCCTGCACCTGACTTCGCCTCCCGTACACACCCCTGACACGTATTTGTATATCAAATGGCATAATGATCTCATCAGAGGTTTGGTCCTTTTGACTGTGTGTGCACACGCACCTCTCAGTCAGACGGAGAAGTGTTTTGTCCCTGTCAGTTCCTCTTGGCTGTGGTGTCTGTGACCTCTGTGTTCTTATCTGCTCCATCCCTCACTACTCGCCTGCCCCCACCCATATCCTCTATTGACTATACTACACATTCCACTGGGAGAAAGGTTATTGTGACAGAGACCTCCCTGTTTACCGGACACAGCCATCGTGCCCCTGGTTGTGGGGTTGCAACTTCAAGGCTGGGGCCTATGACTGCTACTCCCTACATACTTGCCACACTGCCTTCTCTTATCACAGTCTGGACCAATGTCTCAAAACAATGAGAGGTGAGTTGTATAGACTTAGGCACACATGTATAAGGCGCACCCACTTACACACACGCATGATGCATGCACACACAGAAACACACGGATAATGAAGTACTGTAGCTTTTCAATGCTTGCAGAATAAGCACCAACTAGCTGTATGTGCCTTTTGGGTTTTAGGCATGTGATTGAAACTTGGCTGTCTTTTTTTTCCCAGGGATGAGCTCTGGAGTGAGATGAAGCGGAGCAGACGTGTGGAATCGGGCTGTGAGCTGCAGGGAAGCCAGTGTGTGTGTATGGAGAGGAGCTGCTACTCACCCATACCATTCCTCTCTGAAGACACCTGTGAAAATATTTTATGTGAGTGTCACCACAAAAGATCATAACCAACTGTTGAAACACAGTAAAGTAGAACTACATTTGACAAAGTTATTCAAAAACTCAATCTGAATGTCTGTACATTCATCTCTTTTCTCTCCACGTGTCTGTCTGAGAGAGCAAACTGCAACAATGTGAACTGTCCTGAGGTCCCAGTTCCTTCATATCCTGCTTATTTCTTCCCAACTGAGCCCAACATTCCTCCTGGCCAATGCTGCCCCCTGGTGCCAGCTATCTGCACATGCAACTTTGAGAAATGCCCCCTTGGCACCCAGACGTGTCCTCCTGGACAGCAAGTCCACGATGTGGAGAGCAGGGATGGTAGTCCAGGGGCTTGTTGCCACCGGTACCAGTGTGTGCAAGGTTAGGCACTGCTTAGGCAGCAAAGTGAGAGAAAGAAAAGAGATGGGGTGGACAGAGAAAAGGAAAGTGCCAGGACCTGACACAAAGCTGGACTCCACTGGTTAATAGCGGATGGACTCCATGGGCAATTGTATATGCATTATAACTCACACACTAAGATTAGATTTACTTCTGGAACAATGTCAGCAATTGCTTTTTTTTTAGCAACGTAGCCTAAATGTATCTAAAAAACATTGAACCAAATTCCAATACATAGTTGATAATGGTTTGGAAGGACTACTGTGCATATTTCAGTGCATATTTTCACAATAAAGGAAACAACTGATCCCAGTTCATCGTTTCTGTTTAATTTCTTAGACCTGAATCGTGACTTATATTTTACTAGAAGTTCTTATCCAGAGTGTCTTACAGTGGTGAGATAATAAATGTTCATGCTTTTTTTGTACTCCCCGTGGGAATGAAACCCACAACCCTGGCATTGCAAATGCCGTGCATTACCATCTGAGCTACACAGGACTATTGTGTATTTGTTAAGGTTTTCTTCCGTCGAAAGAGAGGAGGACCAAAATGCAGCGTGGTTATTTCGATACATCTTTAATAAAGATAATAACGAACAATACTAAACGTAACGTGAAAAAACCAAAACAGCACTATCTGGTGCAAACAGAGACAGGAACAATCACCCACGAAACACTCAAAGAATATGACTGCCTAAATATGGTTCCCAATCAGAGACAACGATAAACACCTGCCTCTGATTGAGAACCACTCCAGGTAACCATAGACTTTTCTAGACAACCCCACTAACCACAATCCCATAACCTATAAAAAAAACCTAGACAAAACACACCACATAAATAACCCATGTCACACCCTGGCCTGACCAAAATAACAAAGAAAACACAAAATACTAAGACCAGGGCGTGACAGTATTGGTACATTTATTTCATCCCAGTTATGTTATTCGATTATAACAGAGATTTGGATATAACAGAGATTTGGAGAAATCTATGTCTAGTTACAATACCTGATTAGTTACAATACAATTGTAAATTAATGTGGAAAGTTACATTTATATTCCTAAAACTGATGCTGTTGCTGCTTCCTGTTGACAAGACATTTTGATAAATAACCCAATGTCTCAAAACAGTTTTAAAGTGTCCAAATCAATAACCAATATGCAGAAACTGGTCGTGATATATTGAAAACAACATAAAATGTACAATATTAATTATATTACTTGTATTTTTTTTAAACAAGCACTTTATAAACTGCACACCCACCAAAGAAAAGTTTTGTATGGATTAGGGGGGATATGCACTGTTGAATCTACCACAGCTAAAAAACTGGAGTTATTTGAAATCACTGGTTAGAACAGGGTTTCCCAAACTCAGTCCTGCACGTTTAGGTTTTTGGCCTAGCACTACACAGCTAATTCAGATAATCCAAGCTTGATGATGAGTTCGTTATTTGAATCAGCTGTGTAGTTCTAGGGCAAAAAACAAAACGTGCACCCATAGGGGGGCTCCAGGACCGAGTTTGGGAAACCCTGGGTTAGAGGAAAACCTGCAGAACACAGACACATTTTGTAATGTTGCATTTTGATATGGGGTCACCAAAACAGAAAGAGGAATGCAACACTGTTTTGTTAATCATTCATTTCGATGATCACATTGAAATCAATTGCGTGAGGGGGGGGGGGGGGGGGGGGGTACAGAAGTCCAGAAAGAACATATTAATAACAATTTCCTCTGTTATCTCATGATCAGGACATGACAAAAGTAGTTCTGTCAAAATCACGATATGAACTATAAATATGAGTGAACGTTTTGATGATAAATTGACAGTAGGCGGATGGCAGAGACAGCAGAGCCCATGGTGGATCAGTGCATATGTTTTTATTGATTGCTACACTAAGGGATGGTACATTTCATGCTAACATCATGCTTTCATTTGTGTTTGGAGCTCATTATCAGTTTATAAGTTAGAGTGTTAGCAAGCTGAATGTCCCTTACCTTAAGCTCAGAACTCGTGGGGAATTTAGGCCATGAACTATGCCTGACAGGCAACACTGTCTCCCAGGCTGTGTGCTATCCCAAAGACCATGGCCAATCGCACGCAAGCAACAACGCAGCTAATCTGGCTAGTCTTGTGAGTGAGCTAGCTAGTTAGTTTTGCTCCTTCTGTGCTGTGTGCACCTCCCCATTTACACCAAAGATCTGTATATAATGATGAGATGCACATCTCCGCCCTAACAATCATTGTTCCAAAGGAAGGAAGGCAAGCGAGATGCTTAAGTCCAAAATAAGAGACTTAGCTTGCGTTCCATTGCTTTTCTACAGACAAAGGAATTCTCCGGTTGGAACATTATTGAAGATTTATGTTAGAAACATCCTAAAGATTAGTTCTATACTTTGTTTGACATGTTTCTACGGACTGTAATATGACTTTTGGACTTTTCGTCTGCTCGTGCGTCATGAGGTTGGATTACTGGGCTGAATGCGCTAATAACAAGGAGAAATTTGGTCATAAATGATGGACATTATCGAACAAAACAAACATTTATTGTGGAACTGGGATTCCTGGGAGTGCATTCTGATGAAGATCATCAAAGGTAAGTGAATATTTATAATGCTATTTCTGACTTCTGTTGACTCCAACATGGCGGATATCAATTTGGCTTGATTTGTCTTCTGAGCGCCGTACTCAGATTATTGCAGGGTTTGCTTTTCCGGAAAGTTTTTTTGAAATCTGACACAGCGGTTGCATTAAGGACAAGTATATCTTTAATTCTGTGAATAACACTTGTATCGTTTATCAATGTTTATTATGAGTATTTCTGTAAATTGATGTTTTGGAACTACTGAACATAACGCGCCAATGTAAACTCAGATTTTTGGATATAAATATGAACTTTACCGAACAAAACATACATGTATTGTGTAACATTAAGTCAGTCCTATGAGTGTCATCTGATGAAGATCATCAAAGGTTAGTGATTCATTTTATCTATATTTCTGCTTTTTGTGACTCCTCTCTTTGGCTGGAATAATGTTTTTCTGTGACTTGGCTCTGACCTAACATAATTGTTTGGTTTGCTTTTGTCGTAAAGCCTTTTTGAAATCGGACACTGTGGCTGGATTTACAACAAGTGTATCTTTAAAATGGTGTAAAATACATGTATGTTTGAGGAATTTTAATTATGGGATTTCTGTTGTTTTGAATTTGGCGCCCTGCAGTTTCACTGGCTGTTGACAGGTGGGACGCTTACCATCCCACGTACCCTAGAGAGGTTAAACTAGCTGTCTAGTCCGTGTTTTATATGTTGGAATTGGCAACTCGTTCTCATTCTGAGAAATAAGGTAGGCCACCTGATTCAACATCTGAACAAAGATAACATGCTAACATGCTTTTTAAATAGTTGGAGACAAACAGAAGGGTGTGTTCATAACAATTAAACTGTTCAACCTTGTTAGCTAGCAAATGGATCGAAGTCGGTTGAACTTGAAATATAAAGATTAGCTGGCTAATCTCTAGCATGTAGGCTTGAGATATTAGCCTAATGACTGCTACAAGAAGTTAGTCATTATTAGTGAATGTGCATTACGCATGGATCTAGCTACATTTGTAACAAAAAAGGGCATTTTCATAAACGGACTTGAAAGCCAGATCAGTGATTATTGCAAAAAATATGATCGATTTTTAGGCCATATCGCCAAGCCCTACATCAACCTATAAAGCACTGACCGCTAATCTGCCTGCAAGGAGCTTTACCTATGAAACAGCCTACGAGGCAGCATCCTGATATCAGCGTCTGAGACTGAAATTGAATCTGATCCGCCTGCTACGACAGAGCTCACCCCCTGGATCAGATATGCATCTGCCTGTAAAGAATTTTGATAGCTAATATGCTTGCAAGGAGCCTTACCTATAAAACATCCTACAAGGCAGCATCCTCATTTATGAGCCTCCAAGGCTGCTATTGAATCTGATCAGTCTGTCAGGAATGGAGCTCAGCCCCTATAAATGTAAATGTTATCCATAAAACATGAAGTGTCCCTTGTAATTATGCACATATCAGTTATGCAAGCTGACAACCAGCATTGATAACAAGCTAAGTTGCTAGATCACAAGTCTAACCAATTTAGCTGTGTTGTTCCTTGCATGCTATTGGCTGTGGTCTTGGGGGCTGCAGACAAACTGGGAGAGAGGCATCGTTCAGGGCTTAAATTCCCCACGAGTGCACAGCCACAGGGCTCCTTGATGAGGTGGTTATCTTGCACTTAAACAAACAAAGAATGGATGATGAGCAGGGGTGGATATCTGATTGGCCACCCCGGGTGCCACACCAAAATTGTATTTGCTACAGGCAGTTTGATGCTGATTGACATCTCATGTCACCTTTAATTTTTATTTTATTAACAGCAAATCAATACAGGACACAAGTATATATAAATAATATACAAAGGACAATTGGGCTAGGGGCGTGGCTGGGGGCGGAGCTAGGGGGTACAATATCACATTACACAAGGACATACATACACTTATTATTCTAATAGCTTTTTTGTTAGTAGAGTATTTAACTGTCTTAAAATACAGTTACATTTATTTTGTAAGATAAGAAAATGTGGTGTTTTGTTTGTACATTTATGAATATGAAATTTGGTCAAAAGAATAAGGAAATTAATTACATAAAAATGTTTCAGCTTATTCCTATCGTGGGTAAAGAATCCAAGCAGGAGGGAGGAGAGACAGCCTGGTCCTTGGAGGAGGCACAGGATAGACCGGGCCGTGGAGGCGCACTGGAGGTCTCGAACTAAGGGCCTGCACAACCCGACACACGGGAGACAGTGCGCAGCGTCGACGCAGGATATCCTGGCCCGAGGAGACGCACTGAGGTCTGGAGAGCAGGGCTGGCACCATCCGTCCTGGCTGGATCCTCACCCTAGCCTGGCAGATGCGGGGAGCTGAGATGTAGCGCATCGGGCTAAGAACGCGTACTGGAGACCCCGTGCGCTCCACCGCATAACACGGTGCTTGACCAGTACGATGCCCGCCATGGTAAGCACGTCTTGCCGAGCTGGCACAGGACGTGCAGGGCTAGGGAGGCGCACAGGAGGCCTGGTGCGTGGGGCTAGCACAGTCTTCACCAGAAGGCTAGCATGCACCTCAGGACGAGTAAGGAGAGCTGACTCAGGTGACATCAAATCCCGGACACGCTCCGTCGGGCAGATGTCGTGCTTCATCCACCAACACAGCAACTCCCTCATTACTCTCTCCTCCAATCTCCCCATTAACTCCTTCACCGTCTCTGCTTCGCTTCCGTCGCTCACCTTCAATTCCACCCTGATTGGCTCTGGTTCCATCCTCGGCTCGATACGGTAAGCATGGGGAGTTGGCTCAGGTCTGAATCCTGAATCTGCCACACTCCCCATGTGCCCCCTCCCTCCCCCCAAAAAGGGGGGGGGGGGCTGCCTCTCGGGCTTCATTGCCAGCCGTGCCAACTCCTCGTAGTGTTGCCCCTCACCCTTAGCTGCCTCCAGTTCCTCCTGTGGATGGCGATACTCCCCTGCCTGTGCCCAGGGTCCCTTGCCTTCCAGGATCTCCTCCCATGTTAATTTCTCCAGATAGCACTGCTCCTCCTTACCATGCTGCTTGGTCCTTTGGTGGTGGGTGATTCTGTAACGAATCTCTTCTTCGTCTGAGGAAGAGTAAGAAAGATCAATATGCAGCGTGGTAAGTGTTCGTCATAATTTATTGACTGAACGCACAAAACAAAGTGAAATGGCAGACACAAAACAGTTCTGTAAGGTGACATATACTAAACAGAAAACAACTAACCACATAACACAGGTGGGAAAAGGCTACCTAAGTATGGTTCTCAATCAGAGACAACGATAGACAGCTGCCTCTGATTGAGAACCACACCCGGCCAAACACAGAAATCCAAAACATAGAAAATGAACATAGAATGCCCACCCTAGTCACACCCTGGCCTAACCAAAATAGAGGATAAAAGCCTCTCTATGGCCAGGGCGTGACAAAAGGAGCGATTTGAGTTGATGCTTTCCTTAAACTTCTTCATATAGTGGTTGGCAGGATAATATTTATGAATAATTTTAAACTTGCTTAATTTTGTTAACAAGTAGGTTACATGCAAACTTTTTTCCAACAGATATTATCAATAAATCCATTCCAATAAGGCATGACATAAGGTGAAACAACATCCTGCTGAAACAAGGTTTGTATCGCTCTGTTGTTGAATGGACCAAAAGAGAAACTAATCTTTCCTACTGATGAGTCAACAGGGTCAATAGAAGGTAGGCTCGGAGGGTCAGGTCTTGACACGTTCCTGAATAATAAAGAAACACCTGAGGAAATAGCATCTAAGACAACTGCAAAATCTTTAGGTGTTAAAGGAACCGTATAACTGAGTAAAATACCCTCTGCATTTACCAGTTGGCTCACCAATAGGATATTATTTCAGAACCAATATTCTAAAAACAAAGAAGTATTTTTATACAATATATCCCGATTATTCAAACTTTCTGCCGATGAAAAGCAGAAAGTTTCACTGGAACTTTGTCAATATTATAATTGCAAACCAACATGAAGTTAAGGCCACCTGTAAGGGTTTTCCTGTGGTGAAGGAGAGGCGGACCAAAATGCGTGGTGGTTATTCATGTTTTTAATAAAGACATGAACAGACTAAACAAAACAAGAAAAGTGAAATGGTGCAAACACAGAGACAGGAACAATCACCCACAAACACACAGTGAAACCCAGGCTACCTAAGTATGATTCTCAATCAGAGACAACTAATGACACCTGCCTCTGATTGAGAACCTTACTAGGCCGAAACATAGAAATACCCCAAAACATAGAAAAACAAACATAGACTGCCCACCCAACTCACGCCCTGACCATACTAAATAAATACAAAACAAAGGAAATAAAGGTCAGAACGTGACAGTACCCCCCCCCCCCCCCCAAAGGTGCGGACTCCGGCCGCAAAACCTTAACCTATAGGGAAGGGTCTGGGTGGGCGTCTGTCCGCGGTGGCGGCTCTGGTGCTGGACGTGGCCCCCACTTCACCATAGTCTTAGTCTGACTTATTGTCCGCTTCCGTGGCCTCCCAACCATGGCGACCCTTCTCAATGGACAGAGGGGAAGCTCGGGACAGAGGGGCGGCAGCTCGGGACAGAGGGGCGGAAGCTCTTGGCTGAGGGGCGGAAGCTCTTGGCTGAGGGGCGGAAGCTCTGGACAGAGGTGCGGTTGCTCGGGACAGAGGGGCAGCTCGGGACAGTGGCAGCTCTGGCTGCTCCTTGCAGACTGGCAGCTCTGGCGGCTCCTTGCAGACTGGCAGCTCTGGCAGCTCCTTGCAGACTGGCAGCTCCTTGCAGACTGGCAGCTCTGAACAGGCGGGAGACTCCGTCAGCGCTGTAGAGGCGGAAGGCTCTGGCAGCGCTAAACAGGCGGGAGACTCCGGCAGCGCTGTGCCTTACCTGGTTGAATGCTCCCGGTCGCCCTGCCAGTGCGGTGAGGTGGAATAGCCCGCACTGGGCTATGCAGGCGAACCGGGGACACCATGCGCAAGGCTGGTGCCATGTAAGCCGGCCCAAAGAGACGCACTGGAGACCAGCTGCGTAGAGCAGGCTTCATGGCACTTGGCTCAATGCTCACTCTAGCCCGGCCGATACGCGGAGCTGGAATGTACTGCACCGGGCTATGCACCCGCACTGGGAACACCGTGCGCTCCACAGCATAGCACGGTGCCTGCCCGGTCTCTCTAGCCCCCGGTAAGCACAGGAAGTTGGCGTAGGTCTCCTACCTGGCCTCGCCATACTCCCTGTGAGCCCCCCCCCAAGACATTTTTGGGGCTGACTCTCGGGCTTCCATCCGCGTCACCGCGCTGCCTCCTCATACCAGCGCCTCTCCGCTTTCGCCGCCTCAAGTTCTTCTTTGGGGCGGCGATATTCTCCAGGCTGAGCCCAGGGTCCTTCTCCGTCCAATTCGTCCTCCCATGTCCATTCCTCTCGCTGTTCCTGCTGCCGTTTCTCCTGCTGCACCTTGGGGCGGCGACACTCCCCTGGCTTTGCCCAGGGTCCTCTCCCGTCGAGGATTTCTTCCCAAGTCCAGAAGTCCTTATTACGCTGCTCCTGCTGCTGCCCGTTACCACGCCGCTTGGTCCTGTTGTGGTGGGTGATTCTGTAAGGGTTTCACTGTGTGTTTGTGGGTGTTTGTTCCTGTCTCTGTGTTTTGCACCAGACAGGGCTGTTTTTGGTTTTCCACGTTTGTTGTTTTGTAGTGTTCGTGTTTATCCTTTTTGTAATTAAACATGAATCAATATAATCACGCTGCTTTTTGGTCCGCCTCTACTTCACCACAAGAAGACCGTTACACCACCAAAAGTAGAGAAGACATGATGAGGAATACAATTCCAGATAGAAGTGGGTCTTCTTAGGAATTGTTTTATCCAGTTGATCTTAAATGTATTATTTAAGGTAGTAAACTCCAGAAAATTCAGCTCACCATTCTCATAAGTGTTCATTACAACAGTTTTCCTAATGTAATGGGTATGGTTTCTCCACAGAAAGTTGAAAAGCATCTGGTCTATCTCCTTGCTTATTTTACTGTCAAGATATCAAGATAGAGCGCCATATGTTAGTCTAGAGATACCTTCAGCCTTGGTTATTAGGACTCTTCCTTTTAAAGATGAGTCCCTCTGTAGCCATTGACTTAGCTTCTTCTGGGTTTTTTTAATAAGAGGGTTAAAATTTGTGTCACACAATCTTTGAGTATGAGTTCACATTTATTAATGTTAAGATATAGACCAGACGCTTGTAGGATTGTATCACATTGATCGATATGGGAATTTGGTTAGCATCTTTCTGAAAAAGTGTAGTATCGTCAGCCAGCTGGCTTATAATAATTTCTTTACCAGCTATGGAAATACCTTGTACAGGACTATTATTTAAAGAATTTGTAAGAAGCTGGGTGATTAATAAAAACAGGTACGAAGAGATAGGACAACCTTGCCTATTCCTCTCTTTAACTCAAATCTAGGTGAGGTGCCATATTTCAATTTGATAGAGCTGTTACCATTTGTATAGAGAGTCTTAATAGCCTTACAGAAAAAATCCCCAAAGCCAAGTCTCTCAAGAGAGTGGAAGAGGAACTGATGCTCTACTGTGTCAAATGCTTTATAAAAAAAATAATAATAATATGAAGCTATCCTCAGTTATTAGGTCTGAGTAGTCAAGTATGTCTAATACTAGTCTGACATTGTTAGAAATATGTCTGTTCCTCATGAAGCCAGACTGTTTCATCAAGGATTGCATCCAGGACTTCTTTAATAATTTTTGCAAGTAGTA
Source organism: Oncorhynchus mykiss (assembly GCF_013265735.2). NCBI lineage: Eukaryota > Metazoa > Chordata > Actinopteri > Salmoniformes > Salmonidae > Oncorhynchus > Oncorhynchus mykiss. The sequence continues at coordinate 19,421,518 of NC_050570.1, forward strand.
AGGCTGATATCTTATAGTCATTATTAAGAAGACAAATTGGACGCCAGTTATCGATGAGCACCACTTCTTTTTTAAGCTTAGGTATCAGTGTTATTAACCCCTGACTCATTGTAGGAGGGAGACATTTTTTTTAAATAATAAAATACTTCAAATAGGAAGGGCTACTTGTTCAGAAAATATTTTGTAAAATTCACCTGTTATAACACCATCATTGTTTAACTTATGGATAGTGTTATTTGTAGAGTGACATTTCTCAAGTCTTAAGAAATAGGATGAATTCTGTTCTCCCTCCTCAATCCATTTTTTCCTAGCTCTACTAAAGGCTCCGTCTTCTTTTAATCTATATACACTGCTCAAAAAAATAAAGGGAACACGTAATCAACACAATGTAACTCCAAGTCAATCACACTTCTTGTGAAATCAAACTGTCCACTTAGGAAGCAACACTGATTGACAATAAATTTCACATGCTGTTGTGCAAATGGAATAGACAACAGGTGGAAATTCTAGGCAATTAGCAAGACACCCCCAATAAAGGAGTGGTTCTGCAGGTGGTGACCACAGACCACTTCTCAGTTCCTATACTTCCTGGCTGATGTTTTGGTCACTTTTGAATGCTGGCGGTGCTTTCACTCTAGTGGTAGCATGAGACGGAGTCTACAACCCACACAAGTGGCTCAGGTACTGCAGCTCATCCAGGATGGCACATCGATGCGAGCTGTGGCAAGAAGGTTTGCTGTGTCTGTCAGCGTAGTGTCCAGAGCATGCAGGAGACAGGCAGTACATCAGGAGACGTGGAGGAGGCCGTAGGAGGGCAACAACCCAGCAGCAGGACCGCTACCTCCGCCTTTGTGCAAGGAGGAGCAGGAGGAGAACTGCCAAAGCCCTGCAAAATGACCTCCAGCAGGCCATGCATGTGCATGTGTCTGCTCAAACGGTCAGAAACAGACTCCATGAGGGTGGTATGAGGGCCTGACGTCCACAGGTGGGGGTTGTGCTTTACAGCCCAACACCGTGCAGGACGTTTGGCATTTGCCAGAGAACACCAAGATTGGCAAATTCGCCACTGGCGCCCTGTGCTCTTCACAGATGAAAGCAGGTTCACACTGAGCACATGTGACAGACGTGACAGAGTCTGGAGATGCCGTGGAGAACGTTCTGCTGCCTGCAACATCCTCCAGCCTGACCGGTTTGGCGGTGGGTCAGTCATGGTGTCGGGTGGCATTTCTTTGGGGGGCCGCACAGCCCTCCATGTGCTCGCCAGAGGTAGCCTGACTGCCATTAGGTACCGAGATGAGATCCTCAGACCCCTTGTGAGACCATATGCTGGTGCGGTTGGCCCTGGGTTCCTCCTAATGCAAGACAATGCTAGACCTCATGTGGCTGGAGTGTGTCAGCAGTTCCTGCAAGAGGAAGGCATTGATGCTATGGACTGGCCCGCCCGTTCCCCAGACCTGAATCCAATTGAGCACATCTGGGTCATCATGTCTCGCTCCATGCACCACAGACTGTCCAGGAGTTGGTGGATGCTTTAGTCCAGGTCTGGGAGGAGATCCCTCAGGAGACCATCCGCCACCTCATCAGGAGCATGCCCAAGCGTTGTAGGGAGGTCATACAGGCACGTGGAGGCCACACACACTACTGAGCCTCATTTTGACTTGTTTTAAGGACATTCCATCAAAGTTGGATCAGCCTGTGGTTTTCCACTTTAACTTTGAGTGTGACTCCAAATCCAGACCTCCATGGGTTGATAAATTTGATTTCCATTGATAATTTTTGTGTGATTTTGTTGTCAGCACATTCAACTATGTAAATAAAAAAAGTATTTACTAAGAATATTTCATTCATTCAGATCTAGGATTTGATATTTTATTGTTCCCTTTATTTTTTGGAGCAGTGTATATTATCCAGGTTATTTTGTAACTCAATCAGTTCCATCTTCTCCTCCCCCTAGAGGCCGGCTGGGGACCTCTGAGAAAGGGAAGTTATCTTCATGATCACCTTTTCCTCCTCAGCTCTTCTGGTCTTAGCAAGATTACTACCATATTTTCTAAGGTATTTGGACACCTCACATTTAAAGAGCTCCCAGTTCTTGCAATAAGATTTTTCTTCACAAGCCCTTTCCCAAAAGTGTGAAAGCAGATCTAGTACCACGCAGAGGCTAAAACAGACTTTCCTCCGTCGAGACGTCCCTTAAGGCCCTTCTGCTAGCTTGCTAGCCCCGGCCTGCTAGCTGTCTGAATCGCCGTGTCTCCAGCCAGCCCAACCACTCACTGGACCCGTATGATCGCATGCCTCTCCCGAATATCAATATGCCTTGTCCATTACTGTCCTGGTTAGTGATTATTGTCTTACTTCACTATAGATCCTCTAGCCCTGCTCAATATGTCTTAACCAATTATTTAGTTCCATCTCCCACATATGCGGTGACATCATGTGGTTTAAACGTCTCTAGAGAAAATATCTCTCTCCTCATTACTCAATGCCTAGGTTACCTCCAATGTACTCACATCATACCATACCCCTGTCTGTACATTATGCCTTGAATCTATTATATCGCGCCCAGAAACCTGCTCCTTTTACTCTCTGTTCTGAACGTGCTAGACGGCCAGTTTGTATAGCCTTTAGCCGTACCCTTATCCTACTCCTCCTCTGTTCCTCTGGTAATGTAGAGGTTAATCCAGAACCTGCAGGGCCTAGCTCCACTTCTATTCCCCAGGTGCTCTCATTTGTTGACTTCTGCAAACGTAAAAGCCTTGGTTTCATGCATGTTAACATTAGAAGTCTCCTCTCTAAGTTTGTTTTATTTACTGCTCTCGCACACTATGCCAACCCGGATGTCCTAGCCGTGTCTGAATCCTGGCTTTGGAAGACCACCAAAATCCATGAAATTTCCATCCTTAACTATAACATTTTCATACAAGATAGAACTGCCAAAGGGGGTGGTGTTGCAATCTACTGCAGAGATAGCCTGCAGAGTTTTGCCTTATACTATCCAGGTCTGTACCCAAACAATTCGAGCTTCTACTTTTAAAAATCCACCTTTCCAGAAACAAGTCTCTCACTGTTGCCGCTTGCTATAGACCACCCTCTGCCCCCAGCTGTGCCCTGGACACCATATGTGAATTGATTGGCCCCCATCTATCTTCAGAGCTCGTGCTGCTAGGTGACCTAAACTGGGACATGCTTAACACCCCGGCCATCCTACAATCTAAGCTTGATGCCATCAATCTCACACAAATTATCAATGAACCCACCAGGTACCTTCCCAAATCCGTAAACACGGGCACCCTCATAGATATCCTCCTAACCAACTTGCGCTCCAAATATACCTCTGTTGGTTTCAACCAAGATCTCAGCAATCACTTCCTCATTGCCTGCATCCGTAATGGGTCTGCGGTCAAACGACCTCCACTCATCACTGTCAAACACTCCCTAAAACAGTTCAGTGAGCAGGCCTTTCTAATCAACCTGGCCCAGGTATCCTGGAAGGATATTGACCTCATCCCGTCAGTAGGAGATGCCTGGTTATTCTTTAAAAGTGCCTTCTTCACCATCTTAAATAAGCATGCCCCATTCATAGAATGTAGAAGCAGGAACAGATATAGCCCTTGGTTCTCCCCAGACCTGACTACCCTTGACCAGCACAAAAACATCCTGTGGCGTTCTGCATTGGCATCGAATAGCCCCAGTGATATACAACTTTTCAGGGAAGTTAGGAACAAATATACACAGGCAGTTAGGAAAGCTAAGGCTAGCTTTTTAAGCAGAAATTTGCATCCTGTAGCACACACTCCAAAAAGTTCTGGGACACTAAAGTCCATGGAGAATAAGAGCACCTCCTCCCAGCTGCCCACTACACTGAGGCTAGGAAACACTGTCACCACCGATAAATCCACTATAATTGAGAATTTCAATAAGCATTTTTCTACAGCTGGTCATGCTTTCCATCTGGCCACCCCTACCCTGGTCAACACCCCTGCACCCCTCACAGCAACATGCCCAAGCCTCCCCATTTCTCCTTCACCCAAATCCAGATAGCTGATGTTGTGAAAGAGCTGCAAAATCTGGACCAACTGCTCTTAAATGCAAGTAAAACTAAATGCATGCTCTTCAACCGATCGCTGCCCGCACCTACCCGCACCTGCCCGCCCGTCCAGCATCACTACTCTGGACAGTTCTGACTTAGAATATGTGGACAACTACAAATACCTAGGTGTCTGGTTAGACTGTAAACTCTCCTTCCAGACTCACATTAAGCATGTCCACTTCAAAATTAAATCTAGAATCGGCTTCCTATTTCACAACAAAGCATCCTTCACTCATGCTGCCAAACATACCCTCGTAAAACTGATCATCCTACCGATCCTCGACTTTGGTGATGTCATTTACATAATAGCCTCCAACATTCTACTCAACAAATTGGATGCAGTCTATCACAGTGCCATCCATTTTGTCACCAAAGCCCCATAAACTACCCACCAGTGCGACATGTACACTCTCGTTGGCTGGCCCTCGCTTCATACTCGTCGCCAGACCCACTGGTTCCAGGTCATCTTCAAGTCTCTGCTAGGTAAAGCCCTGCCTTATCTCAGCTCACTGGTCACCATAGCAGCACCCACTCGTAGCACACGCTCCAGCAGGTATATCTCACTGGTCTCCCCCAAAGCCATTTCGTCCTTTGGCCGCCTTTCCTTCAAGTTCTCTGCTGCCAATGACTGAAATGAACTGCAAAAATCACTGAAGCTGGAGACTCATATCTCCCTCGCTAGCTATAAGCACCAGCTGTCAGAGCAGCTCACAGATCACTGCACCTGTACGTAGCCCATATGTAAATAGCCCATCCAACTACCTCATCCCCATACTGTATTTATTTATTTATCTTGCTCCTTTGCACCCCAGTACCTCTACTTGCACATTCATCTTCTGCACGTCTACCATTCCAGTGTTTAATTGCTATATTGTAATTACTTCGCCACCATGGCCTATTTATTACCTTACTTCTCTTATCCTACCTCATTTGCACTCGCTGTATATAGATTTTTCTACTGTATTATTGATTGTATGTTTGTTTATTCCATGTGTAACTCTGTGTTGTTGTATGTTTTGAACTGCTTTGCTTTATCTTGGCCAGGTCGCAGTTGCAAATGAGAACTTGTTCTCAACTAACCTACCTGGATAAATAAATGTGAAATAAATCAAAAATAATCAAAATAAATACTTTAAGTTTGTAATATTGATGGGCACCAAATATATATATATATATATATATATATATATATATATATATATATATATATATATATATATATATATATATATATATATATATATATATATATATATATATATATATATTTTTCAAGTCCATTTCTGCTTGATATGTCAAATTGCAGTGTTTTTTTTTGTACATTTACTTTTTTGTAAATAACCTATGCAATTCATGTAACACACATGCTATCTTATCTCCTTGGTGCTTGAGATGTATTTTCTGAAAATATTTTGGATGTTCAACACATAGACCCAGATGATATATTCATGGTAACAGAGTGACCCAAGTCTCTCCAGTGTGTGTGTGTGTGTGTGTGTGTAAAATTGAGCTGCAGTTCCGAGGTATTCATAGTATGACTATGTTCAAGAATTCTAGTGAAGTAACCTTTTTGGACCACACTATCTGCCACATTAAAGAACTCCTGGTTAAGTGAATTATCACTTCTACCTCTAATCAGCAATCATAGGATTAATTCATGCTCCTTAAATGCCAGGTTAGGGTTACACACACATTTTCTGTCATGGTCTATGGACCCCCTGAAGTAGCTTTGGCCACCCCATGTATAAAACTCTAGTTCCACCACTGATGATGAGTGGTACTTTTGATTATCTCTTCATCTTGACAAAACAACTTCTGTTATGTTGTGATCATGAGACAATTATCTCATAATCTAGACAAAACAAACGTTATGTGGTGATCATGACATAACGAGGTCATATTTGTTTTATTCATATGTCCTCTCTGGACTTCCATACAATTTGTAGAAGACAGCTAGCTACATTTTTTTTTTTTTTTGTAAAAAAAAATCCAGCAATATTACACTGAAATCAATAGAAGGGGGCAAGTGTTTGGGATGAAGCGGTGTTTAAACTATCACTATTCAAAGACCACACAGAAACTTGGAATATTGTTATATGAGAATTTGTAGAAGGCTTATATCTAATATTTTGGAATGTCGGATGTTGATTTCGGGAGGCTGCCATCAAGGAAAACTGTACAAACCACACTTTTTATGTTAGTCGACTTCAACTAATCACGACGCGACAAAGGATTTCTACAGTGACAACGGTTGACTGCTATTTAATTGATAGTTTGACTGTCAAATTGGTGTGTGGCCAGTGACTTTTAAATAGAGACCGCCCTGAGTTTTCCGTGCCATTTGAAAGATCGAAAATTAACTTGGCGTTCCTGAACAACCACAGCGCGTGACAAAATCAACAGTACAAAACCAAAGATACTGATCTGTTTTAAGCAATTGATATTGTCATCGTGTTGACTATATACGTTTATACTAACATAACCAATTTGGGGTAAAAACGATGTGTAATTCCACAAAATGTTAAGGGGTGAAAATGCAAGTTTGTGTAAGGCAGTAGTAACAAACTGGGAAATTAGTACAATATCAAATAATGAATATGTAAAAAATAATTGAACATGATAGTTTGTTGCCCACAACAAAAACGATTACAACAATGACATATTTTTCATTAATTTAACCATTTCGACAGTTTAAAAAGGCTGAGTACTAGAGCCTCCATGGTGTCTGCACAGCGGCCTGAACGTTTGACTTCCATACTCTTTGGATTGGTGGTTACATCTCGTTATTTTAAAACATTTTTGAATATTTGATGAGGGGTGTTGACATCCTCCTGTATTCAATGAAGAGAGATGCTACGCTGCTCTGAAAGACAATCCTTTTCCAAAGCGTCTGGACTATATCTTAACATGAATAAATGTGAACTCATGCCTGTCAAAGATGGTGTGACACCTTCATATTATGGTATTCCAGTAAAAGAAGAACTTACATATTTAGGCATATCCATTACAAAGGATCAGAAGTCTAGAGGCTTACTAAATTTTAACCCTCTTATTAAAAAAACCCAGAAGAATCTAAGTCAATGGCTACAGAGGGACTTATCTTTAAAAGGAAGAGTCCTAATAACCAAGGCTTTATATCTTGCCAGTAAAATAAGCAAGGAGATAGACCAGATGCTTTTCAACTTTCTGTGGAGAAACCATACCCATTACATTAGGATGAATGAACACTTATGTTCTCACTTATGAGAATGGTGGGCTGAATTTTCTGGACTTTACTACCTTAAATAATAATTTTAAGATCAATTGGATAAAACAATTCCTAAGAAGACCCACTTCTATCTGGAATTGTATTCCTCATCATGTCTTCTCTACTTTTGCTGGCCTTAACTTCATGTTATTTTGCAATATGTGTGTTGCCACACACATACCTACTTGTTAACAAAATTAAGGAAGTTTCCTTTAAAATGATTCATAAATATTATCCTGCCAACCACTATATGAAGAAGTTTAAGGAAAACATCCATTCAAATTGCTCCTTTTGTTATGACCACCCAGAAACAGTGTTGCATCTTTTTTGGCATTGTATTCATGTAAGAAAACTGTGGCAAGACATCAGTAGATTTATAATTGAACACTTATATGAAGGTCTTACACTATTGTGGAGAGATGTACTGCTTGGATTCTTTAACTAGGATAGGAATAAGCTGAAACATTTGTATGTCATTAATTTCATTATTCTTTTGGACAAATTTCATATTCACAAATGTAAATTTACAAACAAAAAAACACATGACCACCCAGAAACAGTGTTGCATCTTTTTTGGCATTGTAATCATGTAAGAAATTTTAGAATTTTTAGACAATTAAAAACTCTACTAACAAAAAAGCTATTAGAATTATAAGTGTATGTATGTCCCTTAAGGTCCTTGTGTAATGTGATATTGTACCCCCTAGCCCAATTGTCCATTGTATATCATCTATATATACACACTTCTGTTCCCTCATGTATTTGTTGTCAATAAAAAATAAATGCTAGCATCATGTCATGAATATGCGTAGCTATCTCGAGACAACTCCGATAGAAAGTTTTTTTTCTCAAAGTTTCCGGGATGTCAAGTGTCCTTTTTCACAGTAAACTCATAACAGACCACGAACTACGAAACTTTTATTCAATCAAATAAACCTTACGTAGGAAAAAAATCTATTACATTTTTGTTGACCAAATTCGACACTCATTAAACCACCTTCCAAAACCCCTCGCTTGGTGAGCGAAAAAAAATAAACGACCCCACCTGGCGGAGAAGACAGATTTGTGGCCCCATTATCCCTCTCGCTTCGAGTAACGCGGAACCTTTGAGAATACTGCTGTCTGGGATGGACGGTTAGAGATTTGAGTGACATACCCAACGAACATTTCAGGCCAGTGTAAAGCGTTCGGAGGGTTGTCACTGGTTACCACAGCCACAAAGTTATAATTATGGCTAAACCCCGCCTATTTCTACAATTGATCTTCTTAAAATCTGATTTTAACCATAACCACACTGCTAACCTTATGCCTAACCCTTAACTTAAATTAAGACCAAAAAGCTCATTTTTGTTTTCATGTGGTAACTAGTGACAACCCGTCCGTAATGTTGGGTTGTCAATCAGTTAGTGCAATAAGGAACCCTTGGGACGTCCATACCCTAAACCTAATCTCAAACATTACCCATTTTAAACGTAATCTTCATTGTAGGGACGTCCTAAGGATCCCGGAAAACAGACCTTTGTCAATCTATGGTACCTTCGTAAACTCTCTGTGGCTATCTACTCTGACTTCAGAGCGCTCTCGTTTCAGCATGCCAGAGCGCAGAATAAATTTACGAACGCTCAACATGCGTTGAATATGGCCGGTGTCAGTACACGTTGGCAAAAAAAGCGTCATTAAATTGTTGCCAGCAACACAGTTACCAACGCTCTAGATAACATGAAAACAGCCTAACCAGTTCTGCTGGGGCGAGTAATATGGTGAGAGTGAGGTGTTCTCTCATTTTTGTCCGGAAGTAGCTAGCAAGCTAGCAAACTTTAGTTAGTTTGTTTGCCAGTTGTGAGGTCAGAACTCTCGGATCAACTCTACCCCTCGTCCAGTGTGCGGTCTGAGCGCTCCGAGAGCGAAACACTGAATTTACGAACGGACAATCTGACAACGCTCTGAATTTACTAACGCCAAGAGCGCACTCTGGCTCTCCAGATTGAATTTACGAACACACCCCTAGCTGCTGTCTGTCATTATAATAGCTTTCACACTGTGGCTAACAACGCTGGTTGAGAACAAGACATTTCAATCCCAAAATGGTGCTGCTGACAATGATCGCTCGGTTGGCTGATGGACTGCCGCTGGCCGCATCAATGCAAGAGGACGAACAGGTTAATATTGATGGTTTTCCCTGTCAATGTCAGACAGCTAACTAGCTAAAATAGCTAATGTTAACACTAGCAATTCAATGTAGCTATCGAACTATTGGAAAATAGCTTGTCAGATAGCTTGCTAGCTAGCTACGTGTGCAATATATATTTTATAATATATTCGGTGTCTATCTATGCAGACCTACTTCATAATAAAACCATATTATTAGCTAGTTGTTTGATTGTGTCTATCATTGAAATCCAGATGGCTTTATTCCAGCTGTCAGAGTAACAGGCAGCTAATCATAATGGACAGATTTAGTCAATTTATGTGATGTAGCTAGAGGAAGAGATGGTTGAGGCGTCACTACAGACACTGGTTCGAATCTAGCCTGTATCCCAACCGGCCGTGATTGGGAGTCCCATAGGGCGGCGCACAATTTGCCCGGTGTAGACCGTGATTGTAAATAAGAATTTCTTCTTAACTGACTTACCTAGTTAAATAAAGGTTATATATATACACACAGTTGAAGTTGGACGTTTACATACACTTCTGTTGGAGTCATTACAACTCATTTTTCAACCACTCCACAAATTTCTTGTTCACAAACTATAGTTTTGGCAAGTTGGTTAGGACATCTACATAGTGCATGACACAAGTAATTTTTCCAACAATTGTTTACAGACAGATTATTTCACTTATAATTCACTGTATCTCAATTCCAGTGGGTCAGAAGTTTGACTGTGCCTTTTAAACAGCTTGGAAAATTACAGAAAACTATGTCATGGCTTTAGAAGCCTCTGATAGGCTAATTGACATCATTTGAGTCAATTGGGGGTGTACCTGTGGATGTTTTTCAAGGCCTACTGTCAAACTCAGTTTTTTATTTCACCTTTATTTAACCAGGTAGGCTAGTTGAGAACAAGTTCTCATTTATAACTGCGACCTGGCCAAGATAAAGCATAGCAGTGTGAACAGACAACACATGGAGTGAACAATAAACAAGTCAATAACACAGTAGAATAAAAAGAGTCTATATACATTGTGTGCAAAAGGCATGAGGAGGTAGGCGAATAATTACAATTTAGCAGATTAACACTGGAGTGATAAATGATCAGATGGTCATGTGCAGGTAGAGATACTGGTGTGCAAAAGAGCAGAAAAGTAAATAAATAAAAACAGTATGGGGATGAGGTAGGTATAATGGGTGGGCTATTTACCGATGGGGATGAGGTAGGTGAGTTGGGTGGGCTATTTACCGATGGACTATGTACAGCTGCAGCGATCAGTTAGCTGCTCAGATAGCAGATGTTTAAAGTTGGTGAGGGAGATAAAAGTCTCCAACTTCAGCAATATTTGCAATTCGTTCCAGTCACAGGCAGCAGAGAACTGGAAGCAAAGGCGGTCAAATGAGGTGTTTGCTTTAGGGATGATCAGTGAGATACACCTGCTGGAGCGCGTGCTACGGGTGGGTGTTGCCATTGTGACCAGTGAACTGAGATAAGGCGGAGCTTTACCTAGCAAGGACTTGTAGATGACCTGGAGCCAGTGCGTCTGGCGACGAATATGTAGCGAGGACCAGCCGACTAGAGCATACAGGTCGCAGTGGTGTGTGGTATAAGGTGCTTTAGTAACAAAACGGATGGCACTGTGATAAACTGCATCCAGTTTGCTGAGTAGAGTATTGGAAGCTATTTTGTAGATGACATCGCCGAAGTCGAGGATCGATAGGATAGTCAGTTTTACTAGGGTAAGTTTGGCGGCGTGAGTGAAGGAGGCTTTGTTGCGGAATAGAAAGCAGACTCTAGATTTGATTTTAGATTGGATATGTTTGATATGAGTCTGGAAGGAGAGTTTACAGTCTAGCCAGTCACCTAGGTACTTATAGATGTCCACATATTCTAGGTCGAAACCATCCAGGGTGGTGATGCTAGTCCGGAGTGCGGGTGCAGGCAGCGAACAGTGCCTCTTTGCTTGACATCATCAGAAAATCAAAAGAAATCAGCCAAGACCTCAGAGAAAAAAATGTAGACCTCCACAAGTCTGGTTCATCATTGGGAGCAATTTCCAAACGCCTGAAGGTACCACGTTCATCTGTACAAACAATAGTACGCAAGTATAAACACCATGGGACCACGCAGCCGTCATACCGCTCAGGAAGGAGACGTGTTCTGTCTCCTAGAGATGAACGTACTTTGGTGCAAAAAGTGCAAAACAATCCCAGAACAGCAGCAAAAGACCTTGTGAAGATGCTGGAGGAAACGGGTACAAAAGTATCTATATCCACAGTAAAAGGAGTCCTATATCGACATAACCTGAAAGGCCACTCAGCAAGGAAGAAGCCACTGCTCCAAAACTTCCATAAAAATGCCAGACTATGGTTTTCCAACTGCACATGGGGACAAAGATCGTACTTTTTGGAGAAATGTCCTCTAGTCTGATGAAACAAAAATATAATTGTTTAGCCATAATGACCTTCGTTATGTTTGGAGGAAAAAGGGTGACGCTTGCAAGCTGAAGAACACCATCCCAACCATGAAGCACGGGTGTGGCAGCATCATGTTGTGGGGGTGCTTTGCTGCAAGATGGACTGGTGCAGTTCACAAAATAGATGGCATCATAAAGGAAGGAAAATTATGTGGATATATTGAAGCAACATCTCAAGACATCAGTCAGGAAGTTAAAGCTTGGTCGCAAATGGGTCTTCCAAATGGACAATGACCCCAAGCATACTTCCAAAGTTGTGGCAAAATGGCTTAAGGACAACAAAGTCAAGCAATTGAAGTGGCCATCACAAAGCCCTGATCTCAATCCTACAGAAAATGTGTGGGCAGAACTGAAAAAGAGTGTGCGAGCAAGCTATAAAACCTGACTCGGTTACACCAGCCCGGTCAGGAGGAATGGGCCAAAATTCACCCAACTTATTGTGGGAAGCTTGTGGAAGGCTACCTGAAACATTTGACCCAAGTTAAACAATTTAAAGGCAATGCTACCAAAAACTAATTGTGTGTAAGTGAACTTCTGACCAACTGGGAATGTGATGGAAAAAATAAAAGCTGAAAAAAATAATTCTCTCTACCATTATTCTGATATTTCACATTCTTAAAATAATGTGGTGATCCTAACTGATCTAAGACAGGACATTTTTACAAGGATTAAATGTCAGGAATTGTGAAAAACTGAATTTAAATGTATTTGGCTAAGGTGTATGTAAACTTCTGACTTCAACTGTGTGTATATATATATATATATATATATATATATGGGGTATATATATATATATATATATACAAAAAGTATGGACACCCCTTCAAATTTGTGAATTTCAGCCACCCGTTGCTGACGGGTGCATAAAATTGAGCACACAGACATGCAATCTCCATAGGATGTCACCTTTCCAACAAATCAGTTAGTCAAATTCCTGCCCTGCTAGAACTGCCCCGGTCAACTGTAAGCACTGTTATTGTGAAGTGGAAACGTCTAGGAACAACAACGGCTCAGCCGTAAAATGGTAGGCCACACAAGATCACAGAATTGGACTATCAAGTGTTGAAGTGCGTATAAATCGTCTGTCCTCGATTGCAACACTTAGTACCGAGTTCCAAACTGCCTCTGGAAGCAACGTCAGCACAATAACTGTTCGTCGGGAGCTTCATGAAATGGGTTTCCATGGCTGAGCAGCCGCACACAAGCCTAAGATCCCCATCCGCAATGCCAAGCGTCGGCTGAAGTGGTGTAAAGCTTGCCACCATTGGACTCTGGAGCAATGAAAGCACGTTCTCTGGAGTGATGAATCACAGTTCACCATCTGGCGGTCCGGCGGACGAATATGGGTTTGGCGGATGCTAGTGGAGAATGCTACCTGCCCCAATGCATAGTGGCAACTTTAAAGTTTGATGGAGGAGGAATAATGGTCTGGGGCTGTTTTTCATGGTTAGGCTCCGTAATTCCAGTGAAAGGACTTAACGCTGCAGCATACAATGACATTCTAGATGATTCTGTGCTTCCAAATTTGAGGCAACAGTTTGGGGAAGGCCATTTCCTGTTTCAGCATTACAATGCCCCCATGCACAAAGCGAGGTACATAAAGAAATGGTTTGTTGTGATCTGTGTGGAAGAACTTGACTGGTTTGCACAGAGCCCTGACCGCAACCCCACGAACACCTTTGGGCTGAATTGGAACGCCAACTACGAGCCCGGCCTAGTCGCCCAGCATCAGTGCCCAACCTCACTAATGCTCTTGTGGCAGAATGGAAGCAACTCCCTGCAGCAATGTTCCAACAGCTAGTGGAAAGCCTTCCCAGAAAAGTGGAGGCTGTTATAGCGGCAAATGGGGGACCAACTCCATATTAATGCCCATGATTTTGGAATGAGATGTTCAATGTGCATGTGTCCACATACTTGTGATCATGTAGTGTAGGTAGTGAGTCAAAGACCAATGTTCAATGCAGAACAGCCATTTGTGTACTGTGCTGAATGATGTTGTGATAGCGATTTGATTAACCAGAGGAGATACACTAAGTCCATTGAGTAAATTCTGCTCCCTTTAATTAATTTGCAATTTGTGATGGTCTACTTCATTCCTCCTTGTTACTTTCTTGTAGTTGTAGCAAATCAGGCAGCCATGTATTTCTAGGACATGTGTAGTATTTATGAGTTGCAGTAGGCTACATATGAGTCTTGCCACCTGCTTGAAGACCTTTAACACGTTTCCCTTGCTTTCTTATCTGCTCTCCCAAAGGGAAGTGAGAAGGTTGGTCTTTTCTCTGCACTGTAACCAATGTTTGGACATCATACATATTGTTCCTGTGATGTGTTACTGTGTTCACAATACTCAGACCACCCGCTTCTTTGTCGATAACATTTATATTGATCCCAATCATTGGTTCAGTGTCCTCTTAAATATGCTTGGTTGCATAATCTTGCTCTGTCCTCCGTGTTTAGTTGGGTCGGGACCTGCAACAGTACCAGAGCCAGGCTAAACAGCTGTTCAGGAAACTCAATGACCAGAGTCCCACACGTTGCACATTAGAGGCTGGCTCCATGTCCTTCCAGTGAGTTCAAACCAGTTAGAGGAAAGACACCACAGACACTCTCTCTTGGCAAAACACTCATCACAATTAAAATACCATTAACATACTTATACCATGCACTAATAAGCAGGTATCCACTGACCTTTATGCTTCTCAGACACTCCACTCTCATGTTTCCCTCATGGTTCTCCCAACAGCTACGTCATAGAAAAAGGAGTGGTCTACCTAGTGCTGTCTGAAGCAAGCTTTCACAAAAAACTTGCCTTTGCTTACCTGGAAGACCTGCAGGCAGAGTTCCATGAACAGCACGGGAAGAAGGTCCCCACTGTGTCCCGACCGTACTCCTTCATTGAGTTTGGTGAGATTCAATTAAATATATCATCATTAGAATCCTTACTAACAACCCAACGTTGATTAAAGGTCCAATGCAGCCATTCTTATCTCAATATTAAATTATTTCTGGGTAACAATTAACGACCTTACTCTGTTCAATTAAAATGGTCAAAAATAGCTTCTTAGCAAAGAGCAATTTCCCAAGCAAGAATTTTGCTACCACTGTCTGGAGGTGGTCTGAGTGGGGAGGGGAAAAATCTAAACTATCTGTTATTGGCAGACAGGTTTGGAACTCTTTCTTATTGGCATATTAACAAATTTACCACCTGGTGATGTCACCAGGCAGTCCAAAACTCCATCCCACCACAACAGGCTAACATTAAACGCAGTCTTTTCAAACAGCTCTTACACTAAAATGGCATTATCATAATTTTCTGAATTGTACAGTAGTATTCCAACCTCGTAGTGTGGAGATATATAAAACATATGATTTTCCTATTTTTGACTGCGATGAAAAAGGATACCCTAGTATGAATTATGAAAAAATATGCCATAAATTCCTGCAAAGTTTTCCTCTGTCAACAGACACCTACATTCAGAAGACCAAGAAGTCGTACATAGACAGCCGAGCCCGCAGGAACCTGGGCAGCATCAACACAGAGCTGCAGGATGTCCAGAGGATCATGGTGGCCAACATTGAGGAAGTGTTGCAACGAGGGGAGGCCTTGTCTGGTAATGTCGGTTTACTTGTCCTTCTTATAGATTTACAGCAATAATGTAGGTCAGGGGTACTGAACTACTATTTGAGAAGGTCTGGTCACACAAATGTCCTCCGTGGCAAAGGTCCGGATGGATATAGGCATTTATCGGCATAGTAACAATCCCCACCTTGCAACCCATCCGACTGAAAACTGTTCAAAATGTTCACACCCCTCTTGTTGAAGACAACCAAAGTTTGCTAACTTCCAAGATCAAGCTTCTTAGTAACAGCAGAGACAATCAATCCACTCATGGATCAAGTTCACTGTTGCCTAAATGTGTTTTGTTTGTCAATTATTATTATTATTATCGTTACATTTTTTTTGTGGAAAAAAATAGCACCCCTTGTGTTCACTGCTGGTAATACCTTGTACCGCAGTATGGTATGATGCTGCCCAACCCTACTATCTAAGGTCTGTCAGTGAATGACATAACAAGAGGAAAACTGCCCATACACGACCAAATTTCAAATTGCACCTTGGGGGAGGGGGCCCAAGGTCTGTTTTGACCCCGTTCAACCCCGGATCCGGACCACAGTCCGCCAGTTGAGCATGGCTGATGTAGGTCCTCGATGTATAGCTGAAACATCTCTATTACACAAACCTTTATCTATGATTCTCTGATGTCTAACTTGGGCAGGGCTTATTGCATTATCATGAATGCACATCATTGCAGCAAAACACATTGATAAAATGTAAATTATGTTGGGTAGAATTCACTAGGTTAACTAATAAAAGGGAGTGCCACTTCTCAGCTACATACTGTTTGTCAAGTTGTGACAAAGAATAGTGTTTAAGTCACAAGAGGAAGCAGATGTCATTCTCACTTGTGTTAAATGAGGATTTGTTCTGGTTTCTGTTCCCTCTCTTTGCTCACCTGGATCCACTCGCATCACATCCAGCTCTGGACTCCAAGGCCAGTAATCTGTCCAGCCTGTCGAAGAAGTACAGAAGTGACGCCAAGTACCTGAACACTCGCTCCACCTATGCTAAGCTGGCTGCCGGAGGGGTCTTCTTCATCATGCTCATCGTCTATGTCCGCTTCTGGTGGCTCTGAGAAGGGAGAGGAGACAGGAGGGGTTGGAGAAGAAGAGCTGATAGGAGCTTAGCTGTGGTCACACATTCCATCCAATATGGGATCCCTCCTTTTAACACAAGACTGTTGAAGTAGGGACAGACACTGCACGTTATTTTTCCAACTGTCTGTCCATAGATCTGTCATGTAATTACAAATGTTATGTTTTATTAACAATTACAGTCATCCTATAGTGGTTATGCCTTGGAGTTGAGTGTTTGTATTGCGTGTGAGTGTGTGACAGAGGACATTTTATTTTCCTGTGTGTGTGTTACCAAAATCTGTATGATAACAATTATTCTCTTATCAATTTAATCGTGTATAACTGTGTAGCAGTACAGAACAAATCTACGTAATTCTATTTACCCAGAGGACATCATAAGGGCTTTGCCGTTAATAACACTACTATTATGTTGGTTTGGTGGAGATTTCTTAAATGTTAACCTGCTTTACTGGGGTGATCAATCACATTACCTGTGGTATTGGCTGCAGAAATAATATGTCTCATTCACCTTCATCTCCACACTGAGGGGACCAGTTTAACACCAGACGATGTCTAAAGGGTTCATTTCTTTTATTTTGGAAAAAGTTTACACAAGTTGAAGGCTCCATGTAAAAAACATGTTTTATCTAGATGAGAACGATAGCTAGCTAATGCTATGTAGCTGGCTTATGCTAATTGTGGCAGGGTTAATGAATTTCAACTTAACTGTTTCATTTGCTATGAATAAAGTGATTTGCACAAAAGTATTTGATTTCTACTAGAGAATACAAAGTTGCTCACAAATCAGGATCAATATAGATCAGTGGAGGCTGCTGAGGGTCAATTTGTCAATTTGAGTCAATTTGTTCTTAAATGACTTTCCTAGTTAAATAAATAAAAATAGAATGACAACATAGACATCAAAGATGTGGTTTCCATGTGGTTGATTCCACTCCATTCCAGACATTATATTGCTGTCCTCCCCTCAGCAGCCTCCTGTTGAATTCCTGCCCGGTGCTGTGCTTCTTCATGAACTTTGGACACATAGCCAGTTGTGGTCTTTACTTACCACCAGGTCAAAGTCAGACCTCTAAATGCATAAGAGGAAGATGTGTCAACAGCTCAGTTTTCTAAATAAGGGACCTAAAGTGAGGTGATGCATTCAAATCGTTATGTTTGTTTAACAGGACCAACTACTGGTAGGCCTCCTGGTTCATACATCAGCTCTTCAAGCTATGCCTATCCCAGCCAGCAGCTGGTGTCCTTTGCTTATGATAATCTTGCAACTGAAAATGGCATACTCTTGCAGCTGAAAATGGCATACTCTTGCACCTGAAAATGGCATACTCTTGCAGCTGAAAATGGCATACTCTTGCAGCTGAAAATGGCATACTCTTGCAGCTGAAAATGGCATACTCTTGCACCTGAAAATGGCATACTCTTGCAGCTGAAAATGGCATACTCTTGCACCTGAAAATGGCATACTCTTGCACCTGAAAATGGCATACTCTTGCAGCTGAAAATGGCATACTCTTGCACCTGAAAATGGCATACTCTTGCACCTGAAAATGGCATACTCTTGCAGCTGAAAATGGCATACTCTTGCAGCTGAAAATGGCATACTCTTGCAGCTGAAAATGGCATACTCTTGCAGCTGAAAATGGCATACTCTTGCAGCTGAAAATGGCATACTCTTGCAGCTGAAAATGGCATACTCTTGCAGCTTGAAACACTGTTGCGGCAAAGACGTTTGCTGCACATAATCAAAGGGTAGTAAAGGCTGGAACAAATATACTGCTGCTTCTGGGGTAGAAAAAAACACTAAATGCACTACATACATTTAGAAAGTACTGCAGCCTGTTTCTTCTGACATAGTTTGAACAGGAAGTGGGCATAGCAGAAATGAGAAGCAGCAGAGGGTAGCGTCAGCTAAGATGGTTTTGGATAAATGAAGATGTCCCACTCAAGCTGTTTACCACTGAAAAAAAAGCTCACAGTTCCGGTCTGCTTAAAGGGTGGCTCTCCCATAGGCACAAATTGCATTAGCAGCTGGGTCTGGCCTGCTTAGTTCATTGACTGTATATGAACCAGAATAAAGGAGCGAGTGTGATGCCTCGCTTTCTTCTCCGTCTCTGGCATCAATAGCGTGCAGAGCTAACCACAGGGCACAGCCTAACCTTTTCACCTCTCATCTTCAAGGGATACATATCTTCAAGGGAAGTGTGTGTGACTAACCTTGTAGTGACAAACTAGATCTTATCATATCCAAGAGTCTTCACAGGAAGGACACGTCAGATATTTTTATTTATTTAACTAGGCGAGTGAGTTAAGAACAAATTCTTATTTACAATGACGGCCTACCCCAGCCAAACCCTAACCCGGTCGATGCTGGGCCAATTGTGCACCGCTCTATGGGACTCCCAATCCCGGCCAGCCTGGAATCGAACCAGGGTCTGTAGTGACGCCTCTAGCACTGAGATGCAGTGCCTTAGACCGCTGCACCACTCGGGAGCCAAATGATACTGATGTTACTTAATGGACTCAAACTGATAACACAGCCTGCAGTCATCACTATAGTAATCATTATTCTAGTCTGTGTTACATTGCTGGAATCAGCCCATATGCTTTATATGAGCACTTGAGAGAGTAAATGAATGCATTGTTTGGTTTTCGCCAGGCGTAATGGGTCCCATGTCATCCAAAAAATCTCATACCATCGGTCAAGAAAGGTGGTGGTAGTGTGATGATTTGGGGATGCTTTGCTGCCTCAAGATCTGGACGACTTGCCTTAATAGAAGGAACCAGGAATTCTTCTCTATCAGAGGATTCTACAAGAGAATGTCAGGCCATCTGTCTGAGCTGAAGCTGAAGTGTAGCTGGGTCATGCAGTAAGACAATGATCCAAAATACACAATCAAGTCTACATGAAAATGCCTATAAAAGCAACAAATTTGAAGTTTTGGAATGGCCTAGTCAAAGTCCAGACCTATTCCCTATTGAGATGTTGTGGCAGGACTTGATACAAGCACTTCATGCTTGAAAACCCACAAATGTCACTGAGTTAAAGCAGTTCCGCATGCAAGACTGGGTCAAGATTCCTCCACAGCGATGTGAGAGTCTGACCAACAACTACAGGAAGCATTTGGTTGCAGTCATTGCAACTTAAAGTGACACAGTTATTGAGTGTAAGGGGGCAATTACTTTTTCACACGGGAATTGGGTGTTGCATGACTTTGTTCATTAAGTAAATAAAATAAGTATACATTTTCTTTGTTATTTGTAAACACAGGTTCCCTTTATCTAATTTTAGGTTTTGGTTGAAGATCTGATAACAATCACTATCATAAACATGCAAAAATAGGGAAAATCAGAAAGGGGGCAAATACTTTTTTATGGTACTGTATGTCACTCAATTAGCCCATGTCAGTAAAAAAAAATTAGATTGGTAAATTATTCTAGTTAGTCTAGCCAGCTATCTAAACTGTAGTAATCATGGCTGAATTACCGACAGTGAGTGCGGAAATTCAGGAAATAAACTTAAATAACAATTCAAAATTTGTGAAAACTGCTTTTATTTTCAATGGCTTCTCAATAAACTGAGGAGTAGAAGCTATTTATTTAAAACGTTTTTCAATTTTTTTATTTTAAATTAGAATCACTTCCTGATTGACTGCCTTCAATTCTAATTGGCCCCAGCCCTGGTGCCCAGGGGCCCTGACCTCACTCTTACTCAGATATCATATTAACATGGCAAAATGTGAAGGGAAATTAGTTTTAAAACGGACCTTTGGTAAATAAAATACTTATTCTGCTAACAGATCCCTATGTACGTTTTAAATGATAGTTTTTAATCCCAGGGGGGAGTTAATGTGAGTTAATGTGTAGCAGCTAATCGTATAGCTAAGAGGCTATGTGTTTGTAGATTGCTGAATGAAGCTACTGTGACATTTAGAGTAAAACAAATCTAATTGTGATGTCGTATGAACATCAAACTCAGCCACAAAACCATGTTATTTGGTTTAGAGATTCTAGAAGAAGAATAGTGCCCACTTATGTAGTTGAGGTTGTTTGGTGAACTACACTGACATAAGTAAACCATCAGGGTGCTAATTTTGGTCTCCAATCTCAAGTTTGTGCATTTATTGTATGTTCAAGGTCCCAGACTTTTATGCAGAGTGTGTCTCCAGAAGGATCTCTTTGGTATAACGGAGATGAGATTCCTACTGTTCCTAGGTGAGGCTCACTTAAACCCTGCCTTCACCAACTCATTCCAGCTCACCTGTGCTATGGTGGGGGAGTTGGTCAACCAGCTCAATGCTGGCCTCTCAGTGGCAATGCAGACCAGCTCGGGTAGATTCTCCCCCATAATGTTAGATTGTGATGATGCTGGTGGATTAGCAGCAGGCAGGGAGATGGTGCATGTGGTCTCGGTCCAGCTACAGACACTAATGGACAGCTTTGATGGAAAGGCTGAGCCAAGGTAGTGCGTGAACATGATTAAGCCCCTAAGGGACCCTTTGACCAATGAGTTCCTTAATGTCATTGTGGAGAGTATGGACATAATGGCAGAGAACTTCAAAGTTATTTTGGATTTAACCAAGAAGATAAAACTCTTGGGGTCTCATTTTCTATCTAAACTTCAACCTAAACTTGATGTTTCACCTGGAAAAGAAGAGCCCAGTCACTCTCTCAAAGACTCTGGACCTTTTACCAGTGCAGTGTCTAGAAACCTTCAGACTCTCTCTAGCCCTGACTTCCAGTCTAACACCCCTGCAGCGATGAGCACCATACTAATGAAGAAGGTCAGCAGCTCTTCTGGTGTGCTTATTTCCTGAAGGAATTCTTGTGTTGCTCCCATAGTTCTGACTCCTGTAACCTCCACAGCCAAAGGGATTATTAATACATTTATGGGAGACATGGAGGCCATAGCACAGTCATGTGAAGCATGTGTTGAGCCAGCTTCTCTCAATAACCAAGAGACCGAGTTTTCATAGAGGAGTGTCTTCTCTGCAGCCCACAGAGTCTATGGCCGTATGGACTTCCTTACACGTTTTGCTCCAGACCAAGGCATGGCTAAAGATGCTCCTCTTCGGGAGTTTTCAGACACTCTGCAAAAGGACAACATTTCCACTGGTGAGGAGCAATTATCCACCACCCAACTCAATAGAGTTCCCAGTGAGAGCCAACCTTTACCAGCTATCTGTCTTCCTGATCTAGACGACAGCAATCAAGAGGTGCTCAGCAGCCTTGTGAACATCTTTAAGACAGAGGTCTCAAAAGTGGAGAGCAAATCTTCAACAGTAGCAAGTTCCCTTGGGTGGTTTGTGGATGGTGTTCTCACTATTTCCCAGTCCCCCTCAACATTTCAGGACTTGAGACTTCAATTTTCTGAACTGAGCTCGGGAGAGAGTGTAATATTCACACAGTCATCGGCTAGTCTGAGTCAGAGCAATCAAATTCCTCAAGCAAGGAATTCCAGGCAAAAGAGGCTATTATGACATCCAGTAATTTCCTTATTATGCAGGATAGCCATACTAGTCTTCAGGAAGGTCTTCGGACTGACTTGTCATCTGGCTTATCATCAGAGATTGCATTCACATCCTCTCAGGACACAGCCTCTGGAATTATGGGAACCTTTGTCAAAGGGATGTCAACTATTTTCCAGAAAACTGAGTCCACTAAGTGGCCAGCAGAGTCAGTGCTAGGGGGGAGTTTCAGAGACCTCAACAGTGGCCTCCCAGGGATTGACTGTGAAAATATCAGAGGAAAAGCTTTGGTCAATGGCTAAGAACATCTGCACCAATGTGCAGAAGAAGCTTAAGGATTTCCTCACAGGGTTGAAGCCATTACTGTACGTCCTAAACAAACAGCAAAGTCTTTAAATGCCTCTTCCAAAGAGACCCTCGGAAAAATCCTGTTCACTATCCAGAGTGAAATATCCACCTCAGAGAGAATGTAGACATCCAGGGAGCTCCTTTAGATCAACATTGATGTTGAAGAAGGAAGAGAGAAGTGAGGGTAACAGCGAACAAGTCTGTCAAGAGACACCCAGGACCCACTCATCATTGTCTAAATCTTCAAGGAGTCATAGGCCAGCATCCCGGAGTCGCCTATTCACTGTTGAGACTGGTGATTTGAGGGGACTATTTAATGAAGCTGGCAGTTGAGGACATGAGAGGCGTCTGTTTCTCAAACTAGGCACTCTAATGTACATGTCCTCTTGCTCAGTTGTGCACCGCGGCCTCCCACTACTCTTTCTATTCTGGTTAGAGCCAGTATGTGCTGTTCTGTGAAGAGAGTAGTACACAGCGTTGTATGAGATCTTCCGTTTCTTGGCAATTTCTCACATGGAATAGCCTTCATTTCTCAGAACAAGAATAGACTGAAGAGATTCAGAGGAAAGTTATTTGTTTCTGGCCATTCTGAACCTGTAATCGAACCCACAAATGCTGATACTCGAGATATTCAACTTATCAGGTATGAAGGTAAGACCATGTCAAATAAACAATAGTTTAATATTCCAACAGGTGCAGGCAATAGACAGGTCAGGGTAAGGCAGAGGTCGGTAATCCAGAGGGGGGCAAAAGTACAGTGCCTTGTGAAAGTATTCGGCCCCCTTGAACTTTGCAACCTTTTGCCACATTTCAGGCTTCAAACATAAAGATATAAAACTGTATTTTTTTGTGAAGAATCAACAACAAGTGGGACACAATCATGAAGTGGAACGACATTTATTGGATATTTCAAACTTTTTTAACAAATCAAAAACTGAAAAATTGGGCGTGCAAAATTATTCAGCCCCTTTACTTTCAGTGCAGCAAACTCTCTCCAGAAGTTCCGTGAGGATCTCTGAATGATCCAATGTTGACCTAAATGACTAATGATGATAAATACAATCCACCTGTGTGTAATCAAGTCTCCGTATAAATGCACCTGCACTGTGATAGTCTCAGAGGTCCGTTAAAAGCGCAGAGAGCATCATGAAGAACAAGGAACACACCAGGCAGGTCCGAGATACTGTTGTGAAGAAGTTTAAAGCCGGATTTGGATACAAAAATATTTCCCAAGCTTTAAACATCCCAAGGAGCACTGTGCAAGCAATAATATTGAAATGGAAGGAGTATCAGACCACTGCAAATCTACCAAGACCTGGCCGTCCCTCTAAACTTTCAGCTCATACAAGGAGAAGACTGATCAGAGATGCAGCCAAGAGGCCCATGATCACTCTGGATGAACTGCAGAGATCTACAGCTGAGGTGGGAGACTCTGTCCATAGGACAACAATCAGTCGTATATTGCACAAATCTGGCCTTTATGGAAGAGTGGCAAGAAGAAAGCCATTTCTTAAAGATATCCATAAAAAGTGTTGTTTAAAGTTTGCCACAAGCCACCTGGGAGACACACCAAACATGTGGAAGAAGGTGCTCTGGTCAGATGAAACCAAAATTGAACTTTTTGGCAACAATGCAAAACGTTATGTTTGGCGTAAAAGCAACACAGCTCATCACCCTGAACACACCATCCCCACTGTCAAACATGGTGGTGGCAGCATCATGGTTTGGGCCTGCTTTTCTTCAGCAGGGACAGGGAAGATGGTTAAAATTGATGGGAAGATGGGTGGAGCCAAATACAGGACCATTCTGGAAGAAAACCTGATGGAGTCTGCAAAAGACCTGAGACTGGGACGGAGATTTGTCTTCCAACAAGACAATGATCCAAAACATAAAGCAAAATCTACAATGGAATGGTTCAAAAATAAACATATCCAGGTGTTAGAATGGCCAAGTCAAAGTCCAGACCTGAATCCAATCGAGAATCTGTGGAAAGAACTGAAAACTGCTGTTCACAAATGCTCTCCATCCAACCTCACTGAGCTCGAGCTGTTTTGCAAGGAGGAATGGGAAAAAATGTCAGTCTCTCGATGTGCAAAACTGATAGAGACATACCACAAGCGACTTCCAGCTGTAATCGCAGCAAAAGGTGGCGCTACAAAGTATTAACTTAAGGGGGCTGAATAATTTTGCACGCCCAATTTTTCAGTTTTTGATTTGTTAAAAAAGTTTGAAATATCCAATAAATGTTGTTCCACTTCATGATTGTGTCCCACTTGTTGTTGATTCTTCACAAAAAAATACAGTTTTATATCTTTATGTTTGAAGCCTGAAATGTGGCAAAAGGTCGCAAAGTTCAAGGGGGCCGAATACTTTCGCAAGGCACTGTAAGTCTTTGATATTGAGAGCCTGATCCTATTAAATTTGATTGTGTCCAGTTTTGTGCTTGTTAATATCAGGCACTCTCCTCCTGCTCTTATGCATCAACCTCATTCTCGTCATCTCCACGTGCAAAAAGTGACACGCACAACACTGCATGGCTCCCATCAAATAGCCAATCCACTCCATGTAAGGCTTACCTAGTTGATCACATTATATAGGTCAACTCATGAATTAAAAATACATTTCAATGGCAGACCCGCCACTTGGTTAACTATAGGCTTAAAGCTGAGGGGTGCTCCTGGAGAAGTGTAGCATAACAACTCTCAAATGATGGAGCCACTTGACCACCATTTAAACATGTTTTAAGATGGGATTTAAATGATAAACATCTGTAAATATCACAGCAGTGGGCCTTCTGTAGCCTATCTGTAGCAATTAAAATCAGCAAAGCAGTGCCTTTTTACGTTCAGTAGGCCTACCTTTTTTGCAGTGGGGTTCCACATTCCCTTTGATTAGGCCAGTGAAACCCAGCTCAGGCGTGGTCCACTTTCCCTTTGATAAGCTCAAAACCTTGACATGGTCAAATAACTCAAGCATAGATTGGTCACTTTTAGTCTAATTTGACACACAGAAACTAGAGGCCTTGAGTAACTTGGTCAAAAATAACTACATGGATTGGCCTATACGTCGCGCTGTTATAAGCAGTCTCGCTTCAACCCTTATATCAAGAACACAGTAGCCTCCATCATTCTTAAATGGAAGCATTTTGGAATCACCAAGACTTCCTAGAGCTAGCCATCTGGCCAAGCTGAGCAATTGGGGGAGAAGGGCCTTGGTCAGGGAGGTGGCCAAGAACCTGATGGTCACTCTAACAGAGCTCCAGAGTTCCTCTGTGGAGATGGGGGAACCTTCCAGAAGGACAACCCTCTCTAAAGCACTCCATCAATCCGGCCAGACAGAAGCCACTCCTCAGTAAAAGGCACATGATAGCCCGCTTGGAGTTTGCCATCTAAAGGACTCTCAGACCATGAGAAACAAGATTGAACTCTTTGGCCTGAACGCCAAGTGTCACATCTGGATGAAACCAGGCACGATCCCTAGGGTGAAGCATGGTGGTGGCAGCATCATGCGGTGGAGATGTTTTTCAGCGGCAGGGACTGGGAGACTAGTCAAGATCAAGGGAAAGATGAACGGAGCAAAGTACAGAGAGATCCTTGATGAAAATCTGCTCCAGAGCGCTCAGGACCTGGGGCGAAGGTTCATCTTCCAACAGGACAACGACCCTAAGCACACAGCCAAGACAACGCAGGAGTGGCTTTGGGACAAGTCTCTGAATGTCCTTGAGTGGCCCAGCCAGAGCCCGGACTTGAACCCGATCGAACATTTCTGGAGAGACCTGAAAATAGCTGTGCAGCGACGCTCCCCATCCAACCTGACAGAGCTTGAGAGGATCTGCAAGGAACAATGGGAGAAACTCCCAAAATACAGGTGTGCCAAGCTTGTAGGGTCATACCCAAGAAGACTTGAGGCTGTAATCACTGCCAAAGGTGCTTCAACAATGTACTGAGTGTACATTTGATATTTCCTTTAAGATTTTTTATTAATTTGCTCAAATTTCTAAAAACCTGTTTTGCTTTGTCATTATGTAGTTTTGTGTTTGATAAGTAAAAAAAAAAACAGATTGAATCAATTTTACAATAAGGCTGTAATGTAACAAAATGTAAGAAAAAGTCAAGGGGTCTGAATACTTTTCGAATGCCCTGTAATGAGTTTAAGAATGATTACCTTCTGCATTCAAATATAACCAACCTACAGCACTAGACTAAACTTCACTTGCGTCATCCTTGTGGTATTGAAAGAACAAAATGTTATTTTTTTATCACATGCTTCGTAAACAACAGGTATAGACCAACAGTGAAATGCTTACTTACGGGCCCTTCCCAACATTGCAGAGAGAAAAACATATAAAATAATATAAAAAATAAATAAATACACAGTCAGTATCGATAACTTGGATACTGGGTAAGTACCGAGTCAATATGCAGGGGTAAAAGCCATTGAGGTAGATACTGCATGTTATGATATCTACTATAGTTAGGGATAAAGTGACTAAGGCAACAGTCTAGATAATAAAACGTAACAGCAGCATATGTGACAAGAGTTAGTTCAAAAAGGATCAATGCAGATAGTCCGGGTAGCTATTGATTAACTATTTAACTAGCTATTTAGCAGTCTTATGGCTTGTTCAGGGTCCTGTTGGTTCCAGACATGGTGCATCTGTATCGCTTGCCATGCGGTAGCAGAGAGAACAGTCTATAACTTGTGGCTGGAGTCCATTTTTAGGCCTTTATCTGCCTGGTTTAGAGGTCCTGGATGGCAAGGAGCTCGGTCCCAGTGACGTACTAGGCTGTACACACTACCATCTGTAGCGCCTTGTGGTCAGATGAGAAGCAGTTGCCATACCAAGTGGTGATGCAGCCAGTCAAGATGCTCTCAGTAGTACAGCTGTAGAACTTTTAGAGGATCTGAAGGCCCATGCCTTTCAGCCACCTAAGGGGGAAGAGGTGTTGTCGTGTCCTCTTCACCACTGTGTTGGTGTGTGTGGAACATGATAATTCCTTAATGATGTGGACACAGAGGAACTTGAAGCTCTCAACCTGTTACACTACAGCCCCATTTTTTATTTAGTGTTATTTAACCAGGTAGCCTAGTTAAGAACAAGTTCTTATTTACAACTGCGACCTGACCAAGATAAAGCAAAGCAGTGCGACACAAACAACAACACAGTTGCACATGGAACAAACAAACATACAGTTAATAATACAATAGAGAAAGTCTATATACAGTGTGTGCAAATGCGGTAGCATTTAAAAAAATATATATATATATTTCACCTTTATTTAACCAGGTAGGCTAGTTGAGAACAAGTTCTCATTTGCAACTGCGACCTAGCCAAG
The DNA here is from genome assembly GCF_013265735.2 of Oncorhynchus mykiss. NCBI lineage: Eukaryota > Metazoa > Chordata > Actinopteri > Salmoniformes > Salmonidae > Oncorhynchus > Oncorhynchus mykiss. The sequence goes on from NC_050570.1 coordinate 19,449,346, forward strand.
TTAAAGCATAGCAGTTCGACACACACAACAACACAGAGTTACACATGGAATAAACAAACATACAGTTAATAATACAGTAGAAAAAAGAAAACAAAAAGTCTATATACAGCGTGTGCAAATGAGGTAAGATAAGGGAGTTAAGGCAATAAATAGGCCATGGTGGCAAAGTAATTACAATATAGCAATTAAACACTGGAATGGTAGATGTGCAGAAGATGAATGTGCAAGTAGAGATTATGGGGTGCAAAGGAGCAAGATAAATAAATAAATACAGTATGGGGATGAGGTAGTTGGATGAGCTGTTTACAGATTGGCTATGTACAGGTGCAGTGATCTGTGAGCTGCTCTGACAGCTGGTGCTTATAGCTAGCGAGGGAGATATGAGTCTCCAGCTTCAGAGATTTTTGCAGTTTGTTCCAGTCATTGGCAGCAGAGAACTGGAAGGAAAGGCGACCAAATGACGAAATGGCTTGTGAGATATACCTGCTGGAGCGCATGCTACGAGTGGGTGCTGCTATGGTGACCAGTGAGCTGAGATAAGGCGGGGCTTTACCTAGCAGAGACTTGTAGATGACCTGGAGCCAGTGGGTTTGGCGACGAGTATGAAGCGAGGGCCAGCTAACAAGAGCGTGCAGGTTGCAGTGGTGGGTAGTATAGTAGTTGGGTAGTAGTTGGTGACAAAACGGATGGCACTATGATAGACTGCATCCAATTTGTTGAGTAGAGTGTTGGAGGCTATTTTGTAAATGACATCGCCGAAGTCAAGGTTCGATGGGATGGTCAGTTTTACGAGGGTATGTTTGGCAGCATGAGTGAAGGATGCTTTGTTGCGAAATAGGAAGCCAATTCTAGATTTAATTTTGGATTGGAGTGTGAGTCTGGAAGGAGAGTTTACAGTCAAACCAGACACCAAGGTATTTGTATTTATCCACATATTCAAAGTCAGAGCCATCCAGAGTAGTGATGCTGGACGGGCGGGCAGGTGCGGGCAGTGATCGGTTGAAGAGCATGCATTTAGTTTTACTTGCATTTAAGAGCAGTTGGAGGCCACGGAAGAAGAGTTGGATGGCATTGAAGCTTGTCTGGAGGTTAGTTAACACAGTGTCCAAAGAAGGGCCAGAGGTATACAGAATGGTGTTGTCTGCATAGAGGTGGATCAGAGAATCACCAGCAGCAAGTATGACATCATTGATGTATACAGAGAAGAGAGAGTCGGCCTGAGAATTGAACCCTGTGGCACCCTCATCGAGACTGCCAGAGGTCCGGACAACAGGCCCTCCGATTTGACACACTGAACTCTATCAGAGAAGTAGTTGGTAAACCAGGCGAGGCAATCATTTGAGAAACCAAGGCTGTTGAGTCTGCCAATAAGAATGTGGTGATTGACAGAGTCAAAAGCCTTGGCCTGGTCGATGAATACGGTTGCACAGCATTGTCTCTTATCGATGGCGGTTATGATATCATTTAGGACCTTGAGCGTGGCTGAGGTGCACCCATGACCAGCTCGAAAACCAGATTGCATAGCGGAGAAGGTATGGTGGGATTCGAAATGGTTGGTAATCTATTTGTTAACTTGGCTTTCGAAGACCTTAGAAAGGCAGGGTAGGATAGATATAGGTCTGTAGCAGTTTGGGTCTAGAGTGTCTCCCCCTTTGAAGAAGGGGATGACCGCAGCAGCTTTCCAATCTTTGGGGATCTCAGACGATACGAAAGAGAGGTTGAACAAGCTAGTAATAGGGGTTGCAACAATTTCGGCAGATCATTTTAGGATCCTAACTGCCTGTGTATATTGGTTCCTAACTTCCCTGAAAAGTTGCATATAGCGGGGGCTATTAAATGCTAATGCAGTACGCCACAGGATGTTTTTGTGCTGGTCAAGGGCAGTCAGGTCTGGAGTAAACCAAGGGCTATATCTGTTCTTGGTTTTAAATTATTTTAATGGGTCATGCTTATTTAAGATGGTGAGGAAGCACTTTTAAAGAATAACCAGGCATCCTCTACTGACGGAATGAGGTCAATATCATTCCAGGATACCCGGGCCAGGTCGATTAGAAAGGCATGCTCGATGAAGTGTTTTAGGATGGTATCTATGAGGGTGCCCGTGTTTACGGATTTGGGGTTGTACCTGGTGGGTTCATTGATAATTTGTGTGAGATTGAGAGCATCAAGTTTAGATTGTAGGATGGCCGGGGTGTTATGCATGTCCCAGTTTAGGTCACCTAACAGCACGAGCTCTAAAGATCGATGGGGGGCAATCAATTCACATATGGTGTCCAGGGCACAGCTGAGGGCAGAAGGTGGTCTATAGCAAGCGGCACCGCTTGCTATAGCGACTTGTTTCTGGAGAGGTGGATTTTTAAAAGTACAACCTCAAATTGTTTGGGCACAGACCTGGAAAGTAAGACAGAACTCTGCAGGCTACTCTGCACGTTATAGTTAGGGATGGAAATGTCAAGGTTTTTGGTGGTCTTCCTATGCCAGGATTCGGACACGGCTAGGACATCCGGGTTGGCAGAGTTTGCTAGGGCAGTGAATAGAACAAACTTCTAATGGAGTCTAATGTTAACATGCATGAAACCAAGGCTTTTACGGTTACAGAAGTCAACAAATGAGAGCGCCTGGGGAATGGGAGTGGAGCTAGGCACTGCAGGGCCTGGATTAATCTCCACATCACCAGAGGAACAGAGGAGGAGTAGGATAAGGGTACGGCTAAAGGCTATAATAACTGTCCGTCTAGTACGTTCAGAACAGAGAGTAAAAGGAGCACATTTCTGGGCACGGTAGAATAGATTCAAGGCATAATGAACAGACAAAGGTATGGTAGGATGAGAATACAGTGAGTGTAAACCTGTGCATAGAGTGACGATGAAAGAGATATTGTCTCTAGAAATATCATTTAAACCAGGTGATGTCACTGCATGTGTGGGACGTGGAACTTAAGTGTTAACTATGGCGTATTTAGCAGGGCTAGAGGCTCTACAGTGAAGTAAGGCAATAATTACTAACCAAAACAGCAATGGACAAGGCACATTGACGTTAGGGAGAGTCATGCGTAGCCAAGTGATCATAGGAGTCCAGTGAGTGGCTTCAGGCAGCTAGCAAGCTAGCAGAAGGGCCTTCGAGGGACTTTGCGACGGAAGAAAGTCTGTTGTGGCCCCCTCGTGCTGTGATGTCGGGATCAGCAGGGCTCAATGTGGTAAATCAGGCCAATTGGCAAAATAGGCATAGTGGCCAAAGAATTTGTCTGATGGGCCTCTTAAGCTAACAGTCCGATGTGCTCTAGACAGCTAGCGGGCCGCGGCTAGCAGGTGGACATTCAGTGGACGTCGCGACGGAGGAAACCCCCTCGGGTGGAATTACGTCGGTAGTCCAGTCATGATGGGTCTGCGGGGGTCCAGGTATTGTAGCCCAAGGAGTGGCTGATGGGTCTCTTCGGCTAACTGACTACTAGCTAGCAGCCAGTTAGCTGGCTAGCTTTTGATGGGGGTTCCGGTTCTTAGGTATGAAAAATTGCAGCTCCGTGGGTTGCAGGAGAGTATATTCAGTCCGTAGATGGAAAGTGATATTAAAATATATATGAAATATATACGGAAAAATGATATTTACACGGGACAAGACAAAATACAAGTCCAACTGCTATGCCATCTTCGTTCCATTCTCCAATTAATGTGGATAGGGGCGTACTCGGCGTTTCCTGTAGTCTATGATCAACTCCTCTGAGGGAGAGGTTGTTGTCCTGGCACCACACTGTCATTTCTCTGACCTCTTCCCTTTAAGATGGCTCATCGTAGTTGGTGATCAGGTCTACCTGACGTTGTGTCATCTGCAAACTTGATGGTGTTGGAGTCGTGCGCGGCCACGCAATAGTGGGTGAACAGGGAGTACATGAGGGGACTAAACAAGCACTCCTGACGGGCCCCCGTGTTTAGGGTCAGCATGGCAGATATGTTGTTGCCTACCCTCACCACCTGGGGGTGGCCCTTTAGGAAGTTCAGGATCCAGTTGCAGAGGGAGGTGTTTAATCCCAGGGTCCTTAGCTTAGTGATGAGCTTTTAGGGCACAAAGGTGTTGACCACTGAGCTGTAGTCAATGAAAAGCATTCTCACGTAGGTGTTCCTTTTGTCCAGGTGGGAAAGGGCAGTGTGGAGTGCAATAGATAATGCATCATCTTGTGGATCTGTTGGGGTGGTATGCTAATTGGGGTGGGTTTAGGGTGTCTGGGAGGATGGTGTTGATGTGAGCCAGGAACAGCCTTTCAAAGCCTTTCATTGCTACAGATGTGAGTGCTACGGGGCGATAGTCATTTAGACAGGTTACCTTGGCAGTCTGCTTGAAAAATATAGGTGTTACAGACTCGGTCAGAGAGTGGTTGAAAATGTAATTGAAGATACTTGCCAGCTGGTTTGCGCATGCTCTGAGAATGCGTCCTGGTAATCTGTCTGGCCCTGCAGCCTTCTGAATGTTAAAGGTATTACTCACATTGGCTACGGAGTGAGTGATCACACAGTCGTCCGGAAGAGCTGGTGCTTTCACACAGTCTGGAAGAGCTGGTGCTTTCACACAGTCGTCTGGAAGAGCTGGTGCTTTCACACAGTCCGGAAGAGCTGGTGCTTTCACACAGTCGTCTGGAAGAGCTGGTGCTTTCACACAGTCTGGAAGAGCTGGTGCTTTCACACAGTCGTCTGGAAGAGCTGGTGCTTTCACACAGTCGTCTGGAAGAGCTGGTGCTTTCACACAGTCGTCTGGAAGAGCTGGTGCTTTCACACAGTCGTCTGGAAGAGCTGGTGCTTTCACACAGTCGTCTGGAAGAGCTGGTGCTTTCACACAGTCGTCTGGAAGAGCTGGTGCTTTCACACAGTCGTCTGGAAGAGCGTTCTGGGAATGGTGCTGGATAGTTACTTGGCTTTGGAACTTTCTCATCACATTTAAGAATCTTGACAAAATAACATTATTTTCTTGGTATTACTTTAACATAATGTTTCCTAAAAGTTCAAACATGGTTACATTTATTTACATTTTTGGTCATGTTTTAGGAATGTTCTCCATCTGGTTTGACATTGGGAATGTTCTCCAATAGTTCAGAGGATGTTAAGACACAACGTTCTCCTGTGAGAATTTCAAAACTTCAGCAAAACGTTTCCACCAGGTTTCTTCATGGTTCTATTTAAAATCATGTTTTCTCAAATTGTTCTGACAACGTTAAGAAAAAACTTTCTTCTGTGGGAATTTCAGTACTAACGTTTAATTTCAGCATAATGTTTTCTACAAGTTTCCTAATGGTTCTATTTAAAGTCATGTTCTCAGAATGTTTAGAGAACGTTAAGAAACAACTTTCTTCTGTGGGAATTTCAGTACTTCAGCATAACATTTTCTGCAGGTTTCCTCATGGTTCTATTTAAAGTCATGTTCTCAGAACATTAAGAAAACTTTCCATAGAAACCACAAGAAAGCATTAATAACGTTGAAATAACGCTATAAGAATGTTATTTAAAAACGTATACATTCCATTCTCAGCGTCAACAAAACTCTCTCTGTCCTCTATCTTGTTCAGTGTGTTCAGGTGTGTTGGTCACGCCCATTATTTACACTCCTAGAACAAGCAAAATGTTCACTTCTATTCTCAGAATGTTAAAGTTTTACCAGTCAGGAAACGTATGGCTTCGTTCCCAGAACCAATGGGAAAGAAAAAGCATATGTATTCACAACCTCCAAAGAACCAAATGTAGAAGTAGGGCAGGGTTTAAAAAAAACATAACTTCGTAAAAACCGACATAAAAAGCACATTAACTATATTTTTGAGCATATCTTATAGAATCACGTAGGCCTACCTTACTGTCATCCTCCATATCTCAATTATGTTGAAGGAACATCAACATCAACTTCTGTTTCGAGTAACTTTGTTTTAATCAGGCTGCTTCTTCTCCAATAGTGATCTCCTGCCTACTGAAGTTCATACATGGTGTTCACTGCCCCTGTTCACTGCCCCTATCTCCCCTGTTATGTGTCCACATACTGTTCTCATAAGTTCTCCAAAACTGTAAAAGTGTTATTTGGAAACAAAGTAGAAAATTAGTATGTGATGATTTATGCAATGTCTTCACCTCAGACACATATCTACTATGTAGCATGAGCAGCACAGAAGGGGGAAGGGGGGAGTAGAATTCCACCCCATGGCATGATCCTTACTATGGGAGAGCTGAAATGTCAGGCTGATAAAAAAGACTGAAGGACTTGTGAGAACAATATACTGCTCTACTTTCTGTCCTTTTTCCCTCCTCTGTATGTTACCATGGCAGCAGGGGGTGCGTAGCAGTCATGTGAATAGGAAGCTGATTGGATTAAAATACTTTGTGTGATCAGGGGTCAGGAAAACTGCACACGCACTAAACGCACCATAAACGGATTATATATATATATACAGACACAGGCAGACACACACACAACATACGTACATACACATTCACGTTAAGTTCATAGCTCATAGCATCCAAATTTAGTCCACAGTGACATAGACACAATAGGCAATGCATGCCCCGCTTACTTCATTAAAGACGTTTACTGCAAAAAAGACTTACAAACAGGGGAATAGGTACCCTTAGTCCTTCATGTCTGCTGCACTTCTTACTTTAAAAAGCAGCAGCACCTTGAAATGTATGACATCCGAGCCACAGTCTGTAGTCCTTGTTTGAGTGGAAATTCAATGACAGATGGATATTTCAAGCTTATGAAACATGGATTCAGTCCAGACCAGGAGCCTTACTAGACAGGATGTGATGATATAAAGGCCCACACACACATAACTGTCCTGTGTAAATTACCCTGAGTTTAAATGTGCATGTGACCCTGAAACTTACATGGAGTGGTATCAGTTTTTACTATAGTAGTACAAGGCTCTCTATTGTAGTTCTACAACTTCAATATAATTATATTTACTATAATGGAAAAATATGATTTTAAAAACTATTGTCACCCACTGTTATGGATGATGTATGATGTGACAGTAAATGGGAGTTCCTCCTTTCCCCTGGTCAGTATTGAATAATATCAAAAACAATCAATGTCATGCAACCAGTGTGTCTCCTCCCAGCTGTCTTGATGCTTCCCTGTCCCTTCCTGTTCCTCTTCTCTCACACTCCCTCCCATCCAGGCACATGGAGGCAGCAGCTGTACGGCAGTGGACGGGGTCGTAAAAGCGAGGGCTGAAAGAGGAAGTAAGGGGGACCTTCTGAGTTATTACCCTCCAACGTACACACGGGGGCCTGGGAACTGTCCTCTTCTCACAGAGGACCACGGTGCAGCGTGGAGCAGGGCTGTTCTCCGGCCTGCTTCCCCCATCACCCTCTGTGTACTTTACCACCCCATCACAAGTCCACAGCCGTCATAGTGAGGCATGAGAGTATACAGTATGGACAACAAGACAGCGTTTTCTCCATAATAAAACCATTTGCTTACCATTGCTTTACAACTGATTTGTTCCCACCATGATCACATGCAGCTACTGTGTCTGTTGCTGTGTAGCCCTAAACACACAGCAAAATGGGAGAATTTATGGCAAAGTCACAGGCCTGGCAACAGAAATAGAAAATGTGCACTATGTACTTTATGTCTGAATCTATATTAGGTCACTGTCTGCCATTATATTGGGTACACCGAGATACAGACCATTTACAATTTCACCTGACTGTGGAGGCCTATGGTTCTTGTGTTGAGAGGGTCATGCACCATCTGAGTTTATTAATAGTGTCCTATGTGGATCCCTGGCCTCTTCCCTGAGCTAGAATGGTGAGGTGTGAATACCAGTCATGCCTGTCCTCTAACAACTCCTGAATTTATGATACAATTAACCCCAGCCTGGAGAAACGACAGGCTCACTCACTTTACACTATCTCTAGGCTAGTGGCAAAGCCCCACATTTATTTTTAGATACCCATACCCAAGGTATAACAAAACACAAGCATGTGTGTCCATATCTGTAAGGTCTCTTTGTAAGGTCTCCCATGTACTGCAAAAGTGGTTAAATTGATAGATATTCAGCGCTGTATAGTTCTGCCTGACAAAAATGCATACAGTTACATTGTTTTTGATGTTGTGACTTGTAATTGGCTCTAAGAAAACTAAGTGGGCTCAGACATGTTCCTTAAAGAATTTTTAAAATGTATCCCCTAGTCTTGCAATTAAATCTGATGATCTTCATATTTAGCCTCAAATCCAATATGGTATCCAAAATCCAATATGGCTACCATAACAACTTTGATGGAGGTTAAATCACCTGTAAATATGTTTTTTATTTATTATTGTGTACAACACTCACGCCTATAAATAATGTTGGTGTGAATCATTTTTATTCTGAATCCAATATGTCCAACATGATTACACTCAAACACTGTTGCCTGATTGTAAGTAGCCCATGTTAGTTTTGTATTGTGTTATTCTGTCTTTAAAATGGTTTCGTAAGGCTCTTGGTACATTTTATCTAGGACTATGAGTGGCACTGCCATGACTCTGTTGTGTTTGAATAGCCGAAGCCAACTAGTTTTTCAATGTGTGTTCCTGCTTTAATCTCATTCACACACTTACAGCATATCAACAATGGTACATTTCACAAAATATAATAACAAGCCTTTCATGACACGAGCACACATTAGCGTAACCAAGTTACAGGAAAGCAACCATAGTACAACAGTTAACTACTCTAATAGTTTATATGTATAGCCCTCTTTACCCCACTACAACTAAGTATGCAAGGTTGATTCAAAGTCTTTGAGGTGACCAGGACATGAGTGTGTCCTTAACGGGTGTGGAGACAAAGTAGCCAATGGTGGTTGTAGTTCTGGGGCCTGACCAGCAGCAAGTGGTGGTTGTAGTACTGGGGCCTGACCAGCAGCCAGTGGTGGTTGTAGTTCTGGGGCCTGACCAGCAGCAAGCGGTGGTTGTAGTTTTGGGGCCTGACCAGCAGCCAGGGGTGGTTGTAGTTCTGGGGCCTGATCAGCAGCCAGTGGTGGTTGTAGTTCTGGGGCCTGACCAGCAGCCAGTGGTGGTTGTAGTTCTGGGGCCTGACCAGCAGCCAGTGGTGGTTGTAGTTCTGGGGCCTGACCAGCAGCCAGTGGTGGTTGTAGTTCTGGGGCCTGACCAGCAGCCAGTGGTGGTTGTAGTTCTGGGGCCTGACCAGCAGCCAGTGGTGGTTGTAGTTCTGGGGCCTGACCAGCAGCCAGTGGTGGTTGTAGTTCTGGGGCCTGACCAGCAGCCAGTGGTGGTTGTAGTTCTGGGGCCTGACCAGCAGCCAGTGGTGGTTGTAGTTCTGGGGCCTGACCAGCAGCCAGTGGTGGTTGTAGTTCTGGGGCCTGACCAGCAGCCAGTGGTGGTTGTAGTTCTGGGGCCTGACCAGCATACCAGCGTATCCTTTCTGTAAAAGTGAAAGGGCTGTCACAAACATGCTTTTTTATGTTGAATGTGGCAAAAAGTCTTGCAGGTCACATCCTACATATTTCTTTATACTCCTTTGGAAGTCAGATAGGATTATAATGTGGCTGATATTAACTGTGGGTGGTTGGCATTGATTGCGGACTGGAGCATGCCCAGCAGGAGATGAGGAGAGTAACTGAACCGGTGAGGGTGAACTCAGGTTAATTAGAGGTTACTTGGAGTGTAGGTCATAGATTATGACTAAGAATCGTTGGTTGTGAGGGACGAAGCACAGCTCCACACACATATACATTTGAAGATGATCCCTGGGCTTTGATGAACAGTAAAAGGGTTGCAGAGCAGGTGGATCTGATGAAGCATGGTCCACAAAGACCACTATCTCACAGTCAATACCCAGCCACCATAAATGATCACATACAGCAAGTTTTACCATCCTACATTGCCTCTTGTTTGCCATAAATGGCATGTCCGTACAGGGATGTTGGGATTACTGTAGTTTCCCAAACCAATGCATGAGTCACCCAAGCTTGAAAGCTCATTCACGTGAGTCCAGTTTAAGTGTAACATGGGCTGGCCAGCCAGGGTTGGTAGCAAAATAGGTACATATGAGAACAATGCACGGCAGAACTTTCCAGACAGCATTTTGGCTGTGGAATGGCCTCCTGACATGTGGCAGTCCAGTTCCATGGTGTCTCTGTCTCTAGTAACTGCCTGAGGGGAGGAGTGATGGTGGAGTGGGCCTATCATGGACAGTTCTGGGAGATTCAGGATAACATTGACATTTGGGAGGTGCAAGTCCTATGACATGAAGGCCCAATAAATTGATGGTATTTCTTATCAAATGAGTGTCAGGTTGTGTGTTGGTTCATTGTAGTGAACCATGGCTTGTCATGTGTGGTTGCATCCTCCACATACACCATAACTGTCACCAAGTCAACATATATGGCAACTCCAGGCCAGACAGTCAGGATAGTGGATATGATTGTCTGGAAGAAGCAATGCGGCACATCAACCTGGTCAACCTGCACCGGAACATCCTAATGTACATCACAAATGCAGTGAGCCAGCATAAGGTCATGTTGGATTCAGGCAAAGATGTATTGGACTAGAAATGAATCAAAGCTCACTTCTAAATGATACGGGAGGTGACTTAAGAGCCCAATCCTGGAGGGGCAAGTTATACCACAGTGGGGGCAAGTTGTAGAGTTAGGGAGAGGATGTTAGAGTCCAGGGTTGGATTTTCTTACCTTTCGTTGGAGCCTCCTAGTTGTTTTATTGATCCTCAAAGAGGCTTGTGACTAAGAATACTTGGTGTTGCCATGCCAAGCTGTCTGCTGCCTTTTTATATATCCAGATAAAGGTGTTTGAGTGTATATGGTGGGCATATTTGATTCTTAACATACATACAGTAGTTGACACACACAAAAATAGTATTGAGTACAGGTCAGAAGTACAGTACACAAATCTGAAAAATGTCTCTCATTTAAAACATGTACAGATACAGGTGATTAAACAACCATTTAATGGTAATGTGGCAGCCATATTGGATTTGGAGTCAAATCTAGGATAACATAATTGCAAGAGTAGAAGCTAAACATATAACATCCACAGAGGAACCTTTGACTGGGAAAAATGACAATTTTCAGTGTCTGAGCCCACTTGCCTTAGAGCTGGTTACAATGGCCATAACATCAAAAAACATGTATTCCTTTTTCTCAAGCAGGACCATACCACAGTAGGTTGGTGGCACCTTAATTGGGGAGAACGGGCTTGTGGTAATGACTGGAGCGGAATCAGCGGAATGGTATCAAATACATCAAATGGTTTCCAGGTGTTTGATGCCATTCCATTTGCTCTGTTCCGGCAATTATTATGAGCCATTCTCCCCTCAGCAGCCTCCACTGGCACCATACAGCACTGAATGAGAGCAAATTTGAACAGCAACCAAAAAGTGAGGTTTATATTCATCATAAATATTCATAGTTGATATTTCAGACTATTGTATCTGTGTGTTTACAGGTCTATATTTACAAGATGCATTAAGATATCCTAATGTTGTTGTTTGTGTATGTAGTGCAGACAACTGACTACTTGCTCATTTTTTGCAATATCAGAGCTTGCGATATTGGGTTACATGAGCTTAGGTCACTCACCACCCCTCCAGCCAGGCATTATTCTGCACTGTTTGAGTTAAGGGGGTGTGTCAAAAATATCTATCACTTTAACAATTTTTTAAATATTTGTATTTTAATATGGGAGACCTTAGTGAAAAACATGGCTGTGCTTTGTTATACCTCGGGAAGGGGACTATCAAAAACCAAAGCCCTTTTTGAGCATTGGCTACTAGCCTACTCAGTGTGTCAAACTCGCACACACAAACACGCACAAGTACAAACACACACACATGCACTCATACACACACCATTGCATTCACTTGCACAAGCCTGATAAACACTCGCCACTGACTTACAGCACCGGTACCATTTTATTTTCATTTTTTCTCTCTCTTCCCCCTCACACTCCCTTCCTCTCTCACATTCTCACCCAGTCAGTGTGTTAGTGTGGTTAAAATGTCATGGACTACGGTAAATTAGTTTGACCTCAGTGTACCCTGGGGCTAGAGAGGCAGGGGGAGGGATCTGGCACTATGAACTCCAACTTCAGCCCATATACCAAGTCAAATGACTCCAACATACACATGCATTTGTTATGGTGTATTAAAGAGGTCCTGGTATTGACCTCAGGACTCCCCATATTATTCCTCTAACTAATCTGCTCCAGTCACATCAGCTTCAACCCTACCACCCTACAAGCAGACCTGGACCCTGTGGCAGAAAGTTCCACATTTCATGTCTTTGAGCCTCCGGGTCATAAATATTACTTTGAGAAATAAACCCTGCAGAACCCAGCTCACACTGCTGGGGCCATCATTTTCCCACAGTGCAGTATAAATAGCCCAGGATAGAGTAGGGTGGGGTGACGGCAGGGCCGCTCAGGGAAGATCCCATGCACAGCAGCACATTCTAGCCCACCTGGCCCTGCCAGCACCCAGGTCACCTTTCAGGACCTATTCCTCCTCCACTTCCCCAAAGAACCTCACACCTTCAACGTGCTTCCCCGCCGACCACTGCTTTCTCCACATCCCCCTTAGCAGGACCCATTTGCTCTGAAGGTATCCAGCCTATATCCTGCCTGCCTGGTCACTGGGTCTGCGGTTCGCGCTCACTGACCCTCTAATCCTGACCACTGTGGAACACCATGACTTGGCACGTTGGCGTGCCAATGACAGCACAAGCACAAGCCTCATGCACTGCTAACCAACTTGTTCTGGTGAGGTCTTGAAATAAGCAGATTTGCATGCATGAACATCAAGTGAAATATGATACTGTGTGCTGCTGTAGAACCTGATGGAGTTTTGTATGGTATTTTGTAATAGGTCACTCGCTGCATATCTCAATCAGTGTGTGGAGACAGTACGGAGACCAAGGTCTCAGGCCGCATCTCTTATCTAATGGACATTTACACTGCCCCCAATGGACATTCATCATTGTTACAGTTGTAAATATGTATATACAGTATATATATATTATTTTTATTATTGACTTCTGTTTTTGACCTGCACTGTTGGATTTCCGAGCTTATGAGTTCCACTGCAATTACATTTGCGACCCTGTGCATGTGACTAATAAATTAATCTAATCTAAATGTCAAATCTTACAGGAAGGTCAACAAAAAGAATGCTATGGTAGCCATCCTGGTTGTGTGCCTTGAATTCTAAATAAATCACAGACAGTATCACCAGCAAAGCACCCCCACACCATCATACCTCCTCCTTCATGCTTCACGGTGGGAACCACACATGTGGAGATCATCCATTCACCTACACTGCGTTCCACAAAGACACGGCGGTTGGAACCAAAAATCTCAAATTTGGACTCATCAGACCAAAGGAAAGATTTTCACCGGTCTAATGTCCATTGCTCGTGTTTGCCCAAGCATTTATTTGGCCTGCAATATCTGAGACTGGTAACTCTAATGAACCAACCCTTGTGATAGAAGCTGTTTTTCAGTCTCTCCAATTTTGATGCACCTGTACTGACCTCGCCTTCTGGATGATAACGGGGTGAACATGCCGTGGTTTGGGTGGTTGATGTCCTTGATGATCTTTTTGGCCTTCCTGTGACATCGGGTGCTGTAGGTGTCCTGGAGGGCAGGTAGTTTTCCCCAGGTAATGCATTGGGCCTCCCGGGTGGCGCAGTGGTTAAGGGCGCTGTACTGCAGCACCAGCTGTGCCACCAGAGACCCTGGGTTTGCGCCCAGGCTCTGTTGTAACTGGCCGCAACCGGGAGGTACGTGGGGCGACGCACAATTGGCATAGCATCGTCCGGGTTAGGGAGGGCTTGGCCAGTAGGGATATCCTTGTCTCATCGTGCACCAGCGACTCCTGTGGTAGGCCGGGAGCAGTGCACACTAACCAAGGTTGCCAGGTGCACGGTGTCTCCTCCGACACATTGGTGAGCCAGCCTTGGTAGTGTTGTGTATCGGTAGGACGCATGACTTTCAACCTTCGTCTCTCCCGAGCCCGTTTGGGAGTTGTAGCGATGAGACAAGATAGTAGCTACTAACAATTGGATACCATGAAATTGGGGAGAAAAATAAATACAATTAAAATAAAATAAATTGTGGGATAGAGTTTTTGCCTGCCTGGTGACAATAGCCCAATACGAAAGACAGTTCCAAAATTCTCTGACAATAACAGTTCGTTTTCAGTTTCCCCCTCCTCACTCAGACCACTCCCAGACAGTCCTAGAAAAAATATTGCTTGAGAAATTGCTCTTGCTAAGAAGGTATTTTTGTTTCTTTTTGACCATTTTTATTGAAAACTATCACAGTAAGGTACTTAATTGTTACCTAGAAATAATTTGATATTGAGATAAAAACGGCTGCATTGGGCTTTTAACATTGGCTGATGTAAGAAAACAGTTGCATCCAATGCAGTGTCCACTCACTAAATATCTGTTCGGTGACAGAGGGCAAATCTTGTCTCTCATCTACTAGGATCTTGAAACTCATCTAGTCCTCTAACTGATAGCCACTGTATATCCACAGTATAGCTGTCTGTAAGTCTAAACAGGTCAGTGACAGGTCGGTGAGAAAAGGGTCATAATCTTCCCTAAATATACCCGTTGCTTCCTGTCACCCGGCTCCCATTTCACTTGAAGCGACATTAAGATGGGTGATGTTTCCGGCATGGTGAGGGGGGGGGCATCGACACTTCAACACTTTAGGTCCACTGTCCTGTGGTCTTTGATCTTTGTTGGTCTCTGTTCTGTCGACCAGTCTAGGATGCCACAATGAGGGGCCATGTTTGATGAATGAGGTTAATTAAATAACGCCAGCTATCACTAACTGTATAACTATTTCTATCCGTTTGTATGTATTCACCTCTGTTTAGTGGATCAGTCCTAGGCGACATGTTTTATAGATGAGTGTAGTGAATTACATGTAAACAACTCCACTAGCCAACTAAGCCCCTACAGAATGTTACTTCCTTCTAGAATGACAACCGGTGATTTGGTTTCCCACGGTTATCAAATCAGGGTGGGGGAGTTGTGGTGTGAGGGGGGGACCAATCCACGGCAATTACTCTGCAGCCCTTTATCTGCCCCCTGACACCAATGTCCATCACTATAAATCTATTGTCTGACAGCTGGAGTATTTCTGATGATCACTACACTGGTGTGAACTGCACTGCTCCAATATCGATTGACAAACACACATGTTGAATCTCCAGTACTATACATACACAGAACTATACAGAACATTTCAATATTTATTGGCCTACATCTTCCTTAATTGAACAGATCAATTTCTTTATCTTAATAGCTTGTATCCTTGTTTTGCCAACCCACATCAGGAAGTGGGTGCTACGGACTCAAAGACAATTTGTTCAGGTCATCCTTTGTGACACTGCACTGTTCAATATAAGACTCTGAAGTGAGTGGGGTAGTTTCCAGCTATATGTCATTGGTTATTAAAAATACTTGAGTTTTTTGTGAGAACAGTACTTAATGAGCATGTGGCAGCCAGACACCAATGCACCAAAAAAGGATTGAAAAAATGTAAGCAGAGAGACATAAAGCAACCCGTATTCTAGTAGTACATCCATTGTTCAGAGTTGATGCTGAGGTATGATGCCATGTGTTATAGCTGACCAAGTAGGGGTTTTCCAACTCTATTATGATGTATTTATTTATTTTATTTATTTTCTCTTAAGTCCCTGCTTCTTTTTCATCAGTGCAATAGTAATGAGGAACTGCAGTAATCGGCTAGTTCTGCACATGGCTAAGCTAGAGGCCCACACTCTCATACACACTTCGGAAGGCCACATCCGGAGTTACATCATATGAATACAGTACACTAGACAGTGACCGTATGTAATGTTTCCTTTTACATTACTTTTGACACATATGACCGCAGACTCCATTGTGAAATGTATATCATAGTACCTGTTTAAGTCTGTGTCATTTTCATGTAACTTGGGATTTTCACATTTGGGATAGAGTGTATTTTCACAAGGCCAATTAAACCATTAAACTCTTTTGATATTTTTTACTTGCAAGAATTGTTTCTACAGCAGTGAATTTGGGTCCTGGCTGTTAAAAGAGAATATATAGTGTTTCATGAATCCAGATGGGAGAACAGAGAGAAAGAGAAATGGATGTTACTGTAAATAAAGGAATGGAAAGCGAGCAAATGTGTGATCAGTTTTGTTCGTTTTTTTGTGCTTTACCTAACATTTACCCTGCAGCCTTAAGGCTTGTCTTGACATTGATTACAGCAACAATAGAGTTAGGTTGAGAGAATCGTGTCGGGTTGTATCACTGCCTGGTACGGCAACTGCAACGCCCACAACCGCAAAACTCTCCAGAGGGTGGTGCGGTCTGCCCAACGCATTACCGGGGGAAAAACTTCCCGCCCTCCCGGACACCTACAGCACCAGATGCCATAGGAAGGCCAAAAAGATCATCAAGGACATCAACCACCCGAGCCACTGCTTGTTCACTCCGCTATCATCCAGAAGGCGAGGTCAGTACAGGTACATCAAAGCTGGGACCAAGAGACTGAAAAACAGCTTCTATCGCAAGGCCATCAGATTGCTAAACAGCCATAATTAGCACATCAGAGGTGGCTGCCTATAGACATAGATTAGGAATCACTGGCCACTTTCAGAAATGGACCACTAGCCACTTTAATAATGTTTCCGTATTTAGCATTACTCATCTCATATGTATAAACTGCACTCCACACTATTCTACGGTATCTTAGTCAGTTTTAAATTGTGTTTACATATTGCATCACCCATTTCATATGAATCTACTGTATTGTATTCTATACTACACCCCTGACTGTTAAAAAGCCATCTCCAGCACATCAGAAGCTGCTGCCTATAGACATAAATTAGGAATCACTGGCCGCTTTAAGGAAATGAAACACGAGCCACTTTAATAATTTTGGGGTGGCAGGTAGCCTAGTGGTTAGAGTGTTGGGCCAGTAACCGAAAGGTTGATGGATCGAATCCCTGAGCTAACAAGGTAAAAATTTGCCCCCGAACAAGGCAGTTGCCCACTGTTTCCCGGTAGGCTATCATTGTAAATAAGAATTTGTTCTGAACTGACTTACCTAGTTAAATAAAAAAATGGAAGATGATCGCAACAGTCAACTAAGAGCTATTTGAAAGATTAAACCATCAAATTGTTTGGGTTGGAGACAACTGAAGGCGATCCTTGGTAAAGATTGCCACTCCCCCACATTTGGAAGATCTGTCTTGCCGAAAAAGGTTATAACCAGAAAGGTTAACATCAGTATTCAAAACACTCTTCCTTAACCATGTCTCAGTGATGACCAACACATCCGGATTGGAGGGGTGAACCCACACTTTCAATTGATCCATTTTTAGGTTATAAGCTTCTGGTGTTAACGTGCAGAAAACCCTGGCTTTTACAGGAGCAGAAATCAGTGAAGCAGATATTAGAGCAGAATTGGAGCTAGCAACAGTAGATGGGCCAGGGTGTACATGCACATTTCCAGATATCATCAACAGTAACACAATCAAGGCACGACATAGGAGAGGGGAGCTCTGCAGTGCTGATTTATGACATCTGAATGTGCATCAGACGGCAACAAGATCATATTGTACAGCCAGTGGTGGTTGTAGTTCTGGGGCCTGACCAGCAGCCAGTGGTGGTTGTAGTTCTGGGGCCTGACCAGCAGCCAGTGGTGGTTGTAGTTCTGGGGCCTGACCAGCAGCCAGTGGTGGTTGTAGTTCTGGGGCCTGACCAGCAGCCAGTGGTGGTTGTAGTTCTGGGGCCTGACCAGCAACCAGTGGTGGTTGTAGTTCTGGGGCCTGACCAGCAGCCAGTGGTGGTTGTAGTTCTGGGGCCTGACCAGCATACCAGCGTATCCTTTCTGTAAAAGTGAAAGGGCTGTCACAAACATGCTTTTTTATGTTGAATGTGGCAAAAAGTCTTGCAGGTCACATCCTACATGTTTCTTTATACTCCTTTGGAAGTCAGATAGGATTAGAATGTGGCTGATATTAACTGTGGGTGGTTGGCATTGATTGCGGACTGGAGCATGCCCAGCAGGAGATGAGGAGAGTAACTGAACCGGTGAGGGTGAACTCAGGTTAATTAGAGGTTACTTGGAGTGTAGGTCATAGATTATGACTAAGAATCGTTGGTTGTGAGGGACGAAGCACAGCTCCACACACATATACATTTGAAGATGATCCCTGGGCTTTGATGAACAGTAAAAGGGTTGCAGAGCAGGTGGATCTGATGAAGCATGGTCCACAAAGACCACTATCTCACAGTCAATACCCAGCCACCATAAATGATCACATACAGCAAGTTTTACCATCCTACATTGCCTCTTGTTTGCCATAAATGGCATGTCCGTACAGGGATGTTGGGATTACTGTAGTTTCCCAAACCAATGCATGAGTCACCCAAGCTTGAAAGCTCATTCTTCACGTGAGTCCAGTTCAAGTGTAACATGGGCTGGCCAGCCAGGGTTGGTAGCAAAATAGGTACATATGAGAACAATGCACGGCAGAACTTTCCAGACAGCATTTTGGCTGTGGAATGGCCTCCTGACATGTGGCAGTCCAGTTCCATGGTGTCTCTGTCTCTAGTAACTGCCTGAGGGGAGGAGTGATGGTGGAGTGGGCCTATCATGGACAGTTCTGGGAGATTCAGGATAACATTGACATTTGGGAGGTGCAAGTCCTATGACATGAAGGCCCAATAAATTGATGGTATTTCTTATCAAATGAGTGTCAGGTTGTGTGTTGGTTCATTGTAGTGAACCATGGCTTGTCATGTGTGGTTGCATCCTCCACATACACCATAACTGTCACCAAGTCAACATATATGGCAACTCCAGGCCAGACAGTCAGGATAGTGGATATGATTGTCTGGAAGAAGCAATGCGGCACATCAACCTGGTCAACCTGCACCGGAACATCCTAATGTACATCACAAATGCAGTGAGCCAGCATAAGGTCATGTTGGATTCAGGCAAAGATGTATTGGACTAGAAATGAATCAAAGCTCACTTCTAAATGATAAGGGAGGTGACTTAAGAGCCCAATCCTGGAGGGGCAAGTTATACCACAGTGGGGGCAAGTTGTAGAGTTAGGGAGAGGATGTTAGAGTCCAGGGTTGGATTTTCTTACCTTTCGTTGGAGCCTCCTAGTTGTTTTATTGATCCTCAAAGAGGCTTGTGACTAAGAATACTTGGTGTTGCCATGCCAAGCTGTCTGCTGCCTTTTTATATATCCAGATAAAGGTGTTTGAGTGTATATGGTGGGCATATTTGATTCTTAACATACAGTAGTTGACACACACAAAAATAGTATTGAGTACAGGTCAGAAGTACAGTACACAAATCTGAAAAATGTCTCTCATTTAAAACATGTACAGATACAGGTGATTAAACAACCATTTAATGGTAATGTGGCAGCCATATTGGATTTGGAGTCAAATCTAGGATAACATAATTGCAAGAGTAGAAGCTAAACATATAACATCCACAGAGGAACCTTTGACTGGGAAAAATGACAATTTTCAGTGTCTGAGCCCACTTGCCTTAGAGCTGGTTACAATGGCCATAACATCAAAAAACATGTATTCCTTTTTCTCAAGCAGGACCATACCACAGTAGGTTGGTGGCACCTTAATTGGGGAGAACGGGCTTGTGGTAATGACTGGAGCGGAATCAGCGGAATGGTATCAAATACATCAAATGGTTTCCAGGTGTTTGATGCCATTCCATTTGCTCCGTTCCGGCAATTATTATGAGCCATTCTCCCCTCAGCAGCCTCCACTGGCACCATACAGCACTGAATGAGAGCAAATTTGAACAGCAACCAAAAAGTGAGGTTTATATTCATCATAAATATTCATAGTTGATATTTCAGACTATTGTATCTGTGTGTTTAACAGGTCTATATTTACAAGATGCATTAAGATATCCTAATGTTGTTGTTTGTGTATGTAGTGCAGACAACTGACTACTTGCTCATTTTTTGCAATATCAGAGCTTGCGATATTGGGTTACATGAGCTTAGGTCACTCACCACCCCTCCAGCCAGGCATTATTCTGCACTGTTTGAGTTAAGGGGGTGTGTCAAAAATATCTATCACTTTCACCATTTTTTAAATATTTGTATTTTAATATGGGAGACCTTAGTGAAAAACATGGCTGTGCTTTGTTATACCTCGGGAAGGGGACTATCAAAAACCAAAGCCCTTTTTGAGCATTGGCTACTAGCCTACTCAGTGTGTCAAACTCGCACACACAAACACGCACAAGTACAAACACACACACATGCACTCATACACACACCATTGCATTCACTTGCACAAGCCTGATAAACACTCGCCACTGACTTACAGCACCGGTACCATTTTATTTTCATTTTTTCTCTCTCTTCCCCCTCACACTCCCTTCCTCTCTCACATTCTCACCCAGTCAGTGTGTTAGTGTGGTTAAAATGTCATGGACTACGGTAAATTAGTTTGACCTCAGTGTACCCTGGGGCTAGAGAGGCAGGGGGAGGGATCTGGCACTATGAACTCCAACTTCAGCCCATATACCAAGTCAAATGACTCCAACATACACATGCATTTGTTATGGTGTATTAAAGAGGTCCTGGTATTGACCTCAGGACTCCCCATATTATTCCTCTAACTAATCTGCTCCAGTCACATCAGCTTCAACCCTACCACCCTACAAGCAGACCTGGACCCTGTGGCAGAAAGTTCCACATTTCATGTCTTTGAGCCTCCGGGTCATAAATATTACTTTGAGAAATAAACCCTGCAGAACCCAGCTCACACTGCTGGGGCCATCATTTTCCCACAGTGCAGTATAAATAGCCCAGGATAGAGTAGGGTGGGGTGACGGCAGGGCCGCTCAGGGAAGATCCCATGCACAGCAGCACATTCTAGCCCACCTGGCCCTGCCAGCACCCAGGTCACCTTTCAGGACCTATTCCTCCTCCACTTCCCCAAAGAACCTCACACCTTCAACGTGCTTCCCCGCCGACCACTGCTTTCTCCACATCCCCCTTAGCAGGACCCATTTGCTCTGAAGGTATCCAGCCTATATCCTGCCTGCCTGGTCACTGGGTCTGCGGTTCGTGCTCACTGACCCTCTAATCCTGACCACTGTGGAACACCATGACTTGGCACGTTGGCGTGCCAATGACAGCACAAGCACAAGCCTCATGCACTGCTAACCAACTTGTTCTGGTGAGGTCTTGAAATAAGCAGATTTGCATGCATGAACATCAAGTGAAATATGATACTGTGTGCTGCTGTAGAACCTGATGGAGTTTTGTATGGTATTTTGTAATAGGTCACTCGCTGCATATCTCAATCAGTGTGTGGAGACAGTACGGAGACCAAGGTCTCAGGTCCTAGACCAAGGTCTCTTATCTAATGGACATTTACACTGCCCCCAATGGACATTCATCATTGTTACAGTTGTAAATATGTATATACAGTATATATATATTATTTTTATTATTGACTTCTGTTTTTGACCTGCACTGTTGGATTTCCGAGCTTATGAGTTCCACTGCGATTACATTTGCGACCCTGTGCATGTGACTAATAAATTAATCTAATCTAAATGTCAAATCTTACAGGAAGGTCAACAAAAACAATGCTATGGTAGCCATCCTGGTTGTGTGCCTTGAATTCTAAATAAATCACAGACAGTATCACCAGCAAAGCACCCCCACACCATCATACCTCCTCCTTCATGCTTCACGGTGGGAACCACACATGTGGAGATCATCCATTCACCTACACTGCGTTCCACAAAGACACGGCGGTTGGAACCAAAAATCTCAAATTTGGACTCATCAGACCAAAGGAAAGATTTTCACCGGTCTAATGTCCATTGCTCGTGTTTGCCCAAGCATTTATTTGGCCTGCAATATCTGAGACTGGTAACTCTAATGAACCAACCCTTGTGATAGAAGCTGTTTTTCAGTCTCTCCAATTTTGATGCACCTGTACTGACCTCGCCTTCTGGATGATAACGGGGTGAACATGCCGTGGTTTGGGTGGTTGATGTCCTTGATGATCTTTTTGGCCTTCCTGTGACATCGGGTGCTGTAGGTGTCCTGGAGGGCAGGTAGTTTTCCCCAGGTAATGCATTGGGCCTCCCGGGTGGCGCAGTGGTTAAGGGCGCTGTACTGCAGCACCAGCTGTGCCACCAGAGACCCTGGGTTTGCGCCCAGGCTCTGTTGTAACTGGCCGCAACCGGGAGGTACGTGGGGCGACGCACAATTGGCATAGCATCGTCCGGGTTAGGGAGGGCTTGGCCAGTAGGGATATCCTTGTCTCATCGTGCACCAGCGACTCCTGTGGTAGGCCGGGAGCAGTGCACACTAACCAAGGTTGCCAGGTGCACGGTGTCTCCTCCGACACATTGGTGAGCCAGCCTTGGTAGTGTTGTGTATCGGTAGGACGCATGACTTTCAACCTTCGTCTCTCCCGAGCCCGTTTGGGAGTTGTAGCGATGAGACAAGATAGTAGCTACTAACAATTGGATACCATGAAATTGGGGAGAAAAATAAATACAATTAAAATAAAATAAATTGTGGGATAGAGTTTTTGCCTGCCTGGTGACAATAGCCCAATACGAAAGACAGTTCCAAAATTCTCTGACAATAACAGTTCGTTTTCAGTTTCCCCCTCCTCACTCAGACCACTCCCAGACAGTCCTAGAAAAAATATTGCTTGAGAAATTGCTCTTGCTAAGAAGGTATTTTTGTTTCTTTTTGACCATTTTTATTGAAAACTATCACAGTAAGGTACTTAATTGTTACCTAGAAATAATTTGATATTGAGATAAAAACGGCTGCATTGGGCTTTTAACATTGGCTGATGTAAGAAAACAGTTGCATCCAATGCAGTGTCCACTCACTAAATATCTGTTCGGTGACAGAGGGCAAATCTTGTCTCTCATCTACTAGGATCTTGAAACTCATCTAGTCCTCTAACTGATAGCCACTGTATATCCACAGTATAGCTGTCTGTAAGTCTAAACAGGTCAGTGACAGGTCGGTGAGAAAAGGGTCATAATCTTCCCTAAATATACCCGTTGCTTCCTGTCACCCGGCTCCCATTTCACTTGAAGCGACATTAAGATGGGTGATGTTTCCGGCATGGTGAGGGGGGGGGCATCGACACTTCAACACTTTAGGTCCACTGTCCTGTGGTCTTTGATCTTTGTTGGTCTCTGTTCTGTCGACCAGTCTAGGATGCCACAATGAGGGGCCATGTTTGATGAATGAGGTTAATTAAATAACGCCAGCTATCACTAACTGTATAACTATTTCTATCCGTTTGTATGTATTCACCTCTGTTTAGTGGATCAGTCCTAGGCGACATGTTTTATAGATGAGTGTAGTGAATTACATGTAAACAACTCCACTAGCCAACTAAGCCCCTACAGAATGTTACTTCCTTCTAGAATGACAACCGGTGATTTGGTTTCCCACGGTTATCAAATCAGGGTGGGGGAGTTGTGGTGTGAGGGGGGGACCAATCCACGGCAATTACTCTGCAGCCCTTTATCTGCCCCCTGACACCAATGTCCATCACTATAAATCTATTGTCTGACAGCTGGAGTATTTCTGATGATCACTACACTGGTGTGAACTGCACTGCTCCAATATCGATTGACAAACACACATGTTGAATCTCCAGTACTATACATACACAGAACTATACAGAACATTTCAATATTTATTGGCCTACATCTTCCTTAATTGAACAGATCAATTTCTTTATCTTAATAGCTTGTATCCTTGTTTTGCCAACCCACATCAGGAAGTGGGTGCTACGGACTCAAAGACAATTTGTTCAGGTCATCCTTTGTGACACTGCACTGTTCAATATAAGACTCTGAAGTGAGTGGGGTAGTTTCCAGCTATATGTCATTGGTTATTAAAAATACTTGAGTTTTTTGTGAGAACAGTACTTAATGAGCATGTGGCAGCCAGACACCAATGCACCAAAAAAGGATTGAAAAAATGTAAGCAGAGAGACATAAAGCAACCCGTATTCTAGTAGTACATCCATTGTTCAGAGTTGATGCTGAGGTATGATGCCATGTGTTATAGCTGACCAAGTAGGGGTTTTCCAACTCTATTATGATGTATTTATTTATTTTATTTGTTTTCTCTTAAGTCCCTGCTTCTTTTTCATCAGTGCAATAGTAATGAGGAACTGCAGTAATCGGCTAGTTCTGCACATGGCTAAGCTAGAGGCCCACACTCTCATACACACTTCGGAAGGCCACATCCGGAGTTACATCATATGAATACAGTACACTAGACAGTGACCGTATGTAATGTTTCCTTTTACATTACTTTTGACACATATGACCGCAGACTCCATTGTGAAATGTATATCATAGTACCTGTTTAAGTCTGTGTCATTTTCATGTAACTTGGGATTTTCACATTTGGGATAGAGTGTATTTTCACAAGGCCAATTAAACCATTAAACTCTTTTGATATTTTTTACTTGCAAGAATTGTTTCTACAGCAGTGAATTTGGGTCCTGGCTGTTAAAAGAGAATATATAGTGTTTCATGAATCCAGATGGGAGAACAGAGAGAAAGAGAAATGGATGTTACTGTAAATAAAGGAATGGAAAGCGAGCAAATGTGTGATCAGTTTTGTTCGTTTTTTTGTGCTTTACCTAACATTTACCCTGCAGCCTTAAGGCTTGTCTTGACATTGATTACAGCAACAATAGAGTTAGGTTGAGAGAATCGTGTCGGGTTGTATCACTGCCTGGTACGGCAACTGCAACGCCCACAACCGCAAAACTCTCCAGAGGGTGGTGCGGTCTGCCCAACGCATTACCGGGGGAAAAACTTCCCGCCCTCCCGGACACCTACAGCACCAGATGCCATAGGAAGGCCAAAAAGATCATCAAGGACATCAACCACCCGAGCCACTGCTTGTTCACTCCGCTATCATCCAGAAGGCGAGGTCAGTACAGGTACATCAAAGCTGGGACCAAGAGACTGAAAAACAGCTTCTATCGCAAGGCCATCAGATTGCTAAACAGCCATAATTAGCACATCAGAGGTGGCTGCCTATAGACATAGATTAGGAATCACTGGCCACTTTCAGAAATGGACCACTAGCCACTTTAATAATGTTTCCGTATTTAGCATTACTCATCTCATATGTATAAACTGCACTCCACACTATTCTACGGTATCTTAGTCAGTTTTAAATTGTGTTTACATATTGCATCACCCATTTCATATGAATCTACTGTATTGTATTCTATACTACACCCCTGACTGTTAAAAAGCCATCTCCAGCACATCAGAAGCTGCTGCCTATAGACATAAATTAGGAATCACTGGCCGCTTTAAGGAAATGAAACACGAGCCACTTTAATAATTTTGGGGTGGCAGGTAGCCTAGTGGTTAGAGTGTTGGGCCAGTAACCGAAAGGTTGATGGATCGAATCCCTGAGCTAACAAGGTAAAAATTTGCCCCCGAACAAGGCAGTTGCCCACTGTTTCCCGGTAGGCTATCATTGTAAATAAGAATTTGTTCTGAACTGACTTACCTAGTTAAATAAAAAAATGGAAGATGATCGCAACAGTCAACTAAGAGCTATTTGAAAGATTAAACCATCAAATTGTTTGGGTTGGAGACAACTGAAGGCGATCCTTGGTAAAGATTGCCACTCCCCCACATTTGGAAGATCTGTCTTGCCGAAAAAGGTTATAACCAGAAAGGTTAACATCAGTATTCAAAACACTCTTCCTTAACCATGTCTCAGTGATGACCAACACATCCGGATTGGAGGGGTGAACCCACACTTTCAATTGATCCATTTTTAGGTTATAAGCTTCTGGTGTTAACGTGCAGAAAACCCTGGCTTTTACAGGAGCAGAAATCAGTGAAGCAGATATTAGAGCAGAATTGGAGCTAGCAACAGTAGATGGGCCAGGGTGTACATGCACATTTCCAGATATCATCAACAGTAACACAATCAAGGCACGACATAGGAGAGGGGAGCTCTGCAGTGCTGATTTATGACATCTGAATGTGCATCAGACGGCAACAAGATCATATTGTACAGCAATTTCATCAGGTAACATGAATATAAAGCAGGCGAGAGGTGGTTAGAATGGGATGGGAGGCCAAAAGTCTGTGTAACCAATAGAGAGTCAGAGTCCCGACTGTAAGAACAAACATAGTCTGTCCCACTGGGTAAAGAAAGTTCGTAGTCAACAAAGAAACTCATCTCATATGTATATACTGTATTCTATACTATACTGTATCTTAGTCCAATGCCGCTCTGACATATATGTATATATATTCTCAATCCATTCCTTACTTAGATTTACGTGTTTTTTGGGTATATGTTGTGAAACTGTTAGATATTACTGCACTGTCGGAGCTAAAAGCACAAGCATTTCGCTACACCCGCAATAACATCTGCTAAATGTTGGGTTGTGCCGTGGCGGAGATCTTTGTGGGCTATACTCAGCCTTGTCTCAGGATGGTAAGTTGGTGGTTGAAGATATCCCTCCTGTGGTGTGGTGGCTGTGCTTTGGCAAAGTGGGTGGGGTTATATCCTTCCTGTTTGGCCCTGTCCGGGGGTATCATCGGATGGGGCCACAGTGTCTCCTGACCCCTCCTGTCTCAGCCTCCAGTATTTATGCTGCAGTAGTTTGTGTCGGGGGCTAGGGTCAGTTTGTTATTTCTGGAGTACTTCTCCTGTCTTATCCGGTGTCCTGTGTGAATTTAAGTATGCTCTCTCTAATTCTCTCTTTCTCTCTCTCTCTCGGAGGACCTGAGCCCTAGGACCATGTCTCAGGACTACCTGGCATGATGACTCCTTGCTGTCCCCAGTCCACCTGGCCGTGCTGCGGCTCTAGTTTCAACTGTTCTGCCTGCGGCTATGGAATCCCGACCTGTTCACCGGACGTGCTACCTGTCCCAGACCTATTATTTGACCATGCTGGTCATTTATGAACATTTTAACATCTTGGCCATGTTCTGTTATAATCTCCACCCGGCACAGCCAGAAGAGGACTGGCCACCCCTCATAGCCTGGTTCCTCTCTAGGTTTCTTCCTAGGTTTTGGCCTTTCTAGGGAGTTTTTCCTAGCCAATGTGCTTCAACACCTGCATTGCTTGCTGTTTGGGGTTTTAGGCTGGGTTTCTGTACAGCACTTTGAGATATCAGGGCTATATAAATAAATGTGATTTTTGATTTGCTAAACACGTGTATGTAACCAATACAATTTGATTTGATTTGATTTAGGTGGAACCCCTGATGAGATCAATTTGCTCCCCCTGGTCCCAGCTCTTTCATGAGGGGTCAATAGGGACAGACGGACGTCCTGGATTTAATGTCTATGGTCCCAACAGCAGGGGTCCTGCAAAGTTTCTCTAACAGGGTGTGAAAACAAACAATGGGATGAGCTCTGTGTTTTCGGTCATGAGTCAGTGATTTACACCTGGATCAGAATGATGTGACCATAATAGCCTGCAATAACTGTTGTTAGTATCTGTGAATATAAAGTAATTCAGTTTATTGTTATATTGGAGGTTAAATGATACCAATAAAGTGCTGCTCTTGTTCTCACACCTCATGATGGAAGTAGGCTATGATATCACAAATCACAAGACAGCCTGTCTTATACTGTATGACAAGGCCTAAAATTATTCAAATGTATAGCCTATCACACCATATAGGGTAGGCTACCAGATTGCACTGTGACTGCACGTTTATTGATGTTGCTTATTTGTTTACTAATCTGGTTATTGAAAGTAATATTGTTCATCAAAACAACATTGACAGTAAACACTATGGTATAGTTATTGAAGGGAAATATTCTGATCACCTTCATGAGTCACAAATACCAGTAAACTGCCAATGAGGGCAACCTGTAGTAGTACAATTAGGAAAGTGTGGGAGTTAAAAGGCTGAACGGAAAAGCGTCAACATCTAGGCCCATGTGGGGAGAGAAAAAAAATCTATGAACGGGTTAAATTTCAGTCATACGAAGCTTTGAGAAGTAGAAAATATGTGAAAATTCCTCCGCCGCGGCGACAGAGAAAAATAAAAGTCGAAAAGTGGAATTCTAAAACAGTTCCACAAGTACAAACACAAAAATATCTCAGTAATCAATTTGTAATGCGATGTTGGTTTGGTGAGTGTCAAAGTGTACTTTCAAATGTGCCGACACTCATATATATATACTGCTCAGATAGATCCTCCTCTGTAACTTCTGCGGATGAATAGATTTTCCTCTGAGTGACTTCAGCGACGAGGTGAGGAGTGAAGAAACGGAATACAGTCTTTTATAGTAAAATAGAAACAAAAACGAAGATTTTAAAGTAAAAACAGACGGGGACGAAACAAGGGGAACGGGGCCTTTATTATTTTAACTCCGTAATAATATTGTTCTTGACGACACATTTAGAAGTTTAGTTCACCTAACTGGAGACAGAGCTCAGCCTCGCGCTGGCGACTCTATGTGGATTTTACAGAAAATATGGGCCAATTACCCGTTTTCTCTTCGGGCAAAGTATTAGTCATCGTCGTCTGCTGTGTTCGTCTTTCTTTGGGTAAGTTACTGAGATAAGTTTTGCTTTTGATACATTTCTATGACCTAAATCGTATGCTCTCGCTAATTACTTAGCATCTGTGCTGGCATGGGGCGAAGCATCTGCACAAGCTTCTGCATAATAACAGGGGCTGATTAGGCGACTTTTGGATCCAAAGTAACACATATAGACGTTAATACTTTGTCACGTGCCTCTTAAGCATCAGTTTAGTAACTTTGTAACAAATAAAGTAGTCAGTAGCAGTTCGCGACAAGGTGAAGAATGGAAAAAAGTTACAGCACAGATGTACTGTTTTATTTGGCAGTTTATTATTTAGAGTACATTGTATACGTCTATCTTAAATCTAGTGTAACCGACAGTACACACACACACTATCAAGTAAGATTTGTGGATGGTGTTTAATTACAAATGATATTTAGTTGCCACAATTTAGTTATTGACACCTATGCTCGATGTCTCGCAGCGCTGCCCAGATGTTAGTTAACCAGCGCGCTCGCCCAATATATTTAGGGTGAAAGGAATTCAAAATGGTTTTGTTGTGTTAGCTACAAATAAATATATATTTTGTAATTTGAGTTTGATGGAGTATAGATTTGACGTTTTTGTTATTTTTTTGTTCGTTTTGGGCGTGTTTTTAATGCTTATTGCTGATTGGCTACTTTTGGCTCATATTTTTTTATGACAACATAACTCATATTGATGATAATCACAATTATCATATTATGATAATTGATAATCACAATTATCATAACTCTAATACAGTACTTTTAATCGTTACACAATGAATAATTGGGCTAATAGCAATGATACCATACTGAAATTGTTACTATTACTATCTGCTCAGCACTATTATTGTTCCTTTGTGATAGTTCGCAAATTCAACAAAGTACTGCTACAGACTCAAAGTCATAGCACAGAAATGGTGGTTAATAATAAAACACATTAATTCCAGCCAGGTAAGGGACATTAACATAAAAGTGATTACATGAGCCATGTTTCTGCCTCGACCTCATGTATGCATGTGACAATCATTTCTCACGTTTGGGACAGAGGCCTGACACAAAAGAACACAAGAAAACGTAAAGCTGCTGCATGCAGGAGAAGAAGTGGGTGGAATGTTCCTGTTGGTGTTTCACATTCCTCCCTCTTTCTCTCTCTCTCTGACCCTCTCATGCTTTCTCTCCCTCTCACACACACTCACTCACTCACCCAGCCACTCTTACAGCATAGAAATTGGCTTTTGCCTCCCTATTGTGTCAGGCAGATGATGTCCCTTGAGGATGAAGCTTCTGACTTTTTTTGTGGCACATGACTTGGTGCTGCCTGCCTGACTCCACTGCATGGGTCCATGGCTGCATGTATTTACTCAGTCCTGACAGCATGCCTGTGCAATGAAAAGCCCAGTGATTGTGCCTGTTACTGCATTGCTTGTTCTGCAGTCTGACCCATGCTGGAGCCTGGTGTGAAATGTGATTTATCTGTGACATGCTGCGCCCTCCACGTGGAACAGAAGCTTCTGTTTATTGACCTGCCTGCATTACTGAACTGCTGAGCACTGGCTCTCCACAATGCCGGTGGAGGGCACAGTGGTCGGAGCATCAGTTAATCCCAGCTCCGTCTGCCTCCAGACAATTTTAATATTGTTCTATGTTTGTTGATTCTTCTTCCTAACCCATTCTCCTCCTCCAGATAGGTTTTTAGTTGAGTAGAGCGGAGGCGATCTGATGGAAAGGGGGGTTTGGTGTGGTTAATGTGAGGTGCTGCTGTGAAGAGTGGGGGTGATTTACACAGGGTTGTGACTGCACTGTTGAGCAGATTAGCAAATGAACAGAGCATTAAGATGTCCTACATTCCTGCCCCAGCAGAGCTCAATAATCCTGGGGCCATGAGGGCAGAGCGCTGGTGCCCATGTCCACGGCGCTACACTACACCCCAGCACTGCAGTGTGAAGGCCACTCTGCCTGCAGAGGATGGCCCTCTGTATACACAGATTTAGATCAGGGGTGATAATTCTTCTTCCTAATTGTAACAGCAAAGTTATCATCAGGACTTTACTGTTGCGATTGGAACGGGGCAATTTGTAACGTCACCTTCCTTCGCTGTATGTGACATACTAGTCCAAGTACAAACCCAGCTTGTTGTTGATGCTGCTGTTTTTGTGGGCCACAGACATAAGTAACCCTCGGGCAAAGTCGTTTAGCTTAGTTTCTGTGCATGCTAAGTCAACTAGGAGTAGTACTGTTGACCAATCACCGACGAAGGGGCGTAGACTTCAGTTACCGAACTTCGACTTGCCTCAATATGTTTTTTTGTGTGCACAAACTGCTGAAAAACAACTGCCAAAGACAAAAATTAACCAAAATATCACACAATTTTGGCATAATATATATATATATATATATATGCGCAAACTGTTTCAATTTGGAAGCATACGGTAAGCTTTAGCCCCAAATATATTAGCCTATGATATTAGTGCACATAAAGACCAGGGAAGTTTCTATATTGATTTTTTTTTTTTAAACGTAAGGTTCTGCAACCCAATATTTATTTATTTATTTATTTATTTAACTTATTTTTTTGTACTTTTAACCTTTTCTTTCCCCAATTTTGTCCAACTTAAAGTTACATTCTTGTCCCATCGCTGAAACTCCCGTAAGGACTCGGGAGGCGAAGGTCAAGAGCCATGTGTCACACTGCTTCTTTGACACACTGCTCGCTTAACCCAGAAGCCAGCTGCACCAATGTGTTGGAGGAAACACCATACAACTGGCAACCGAAGTCAGCTTGCAGGTGCGGGCCCGCCACAAGGAATTGATAGAGCGTGATGGGACAAGGACATCCCGGCCGGCCAAACCCTCCTTAACCCGGACGACGCTGGGCTAATTGTGCGCCGCCTTATGGGTCTCCCGGTCACGGCCAGCTGTGACACAGCCTGGGATTGAACCCGGGTCTGTAGTGATGCCTCAAGCACTGCGATGCAGTATCTTTGACCGCTGTGCCACTCAGGAGACCCCTGCAACACTTTTTAACAATAAAATATAACAACAATAGCTTAATTGTCAACCCAACATGCATGACAATCACTGGATTGGTTGCACATGAGAATATTTAGAATCACAACATGAAAAGATGAAACAACTTATTTCTTGAATACCATCTCAGTAGACTATTTGTGCTTTTTAACAAATCACTGCGAATTATGTTATAAGATGATACTCATTTGTTCTATTTTGTGACGCTGTGGAAAAAAATTGGTGCAACCAAATCATGGGCTGGTGCCACGTACTGAAAAACTTAGTGCCATCAGGGGAAAATGTTAGTCTGGAGCCCTGCCATGGCAACTGTTTGCTTGTCGTCTGTTAGATATGGCTGCACTGTCGGAACTAGAAGAACATGCGTTTCGCTACACTCACAATAACATCTGCTAACCATGTGTATGTGACCAATAAAATTTGATTTGTTTTGCCAACGGATATGGGCTATAGCAATTCCAGGAAACTGGGTTACTTCCTCAGTTGGTGCGAACAACTTCCTGTCCTCTTCAATATGGGACTAGAGCCTGTGCTTGGGGACGCCCATTCTTGTGCACTCTTTGTCAGTCCGTCACTCATTCCCTCTCCGCAATCAGACTCAACTAACAGAGCCTCCCCTCCCCAGGGTTTTGTAGTGGTTTCAGTGACAAAGCAGTGGTGCGTGTTGAGGGAGGAACCAACGTGTGCCAGCCAGCTGTACAGCCAAATGCCAAGGCCCATGACCCTGACTAGACATACTCTTTGTTTGTATGTCCTTGATATGTTCTTAAAATTGATAGAGAACAACAAACATCCACAGAGACCAAACAAGAGAGAGGGAAAGAGAGCGAGCGAGAGATTCACTTCCATTTCTACGAATGTGGGGATTCCATTGTCTAGCCCACACAGTCTTGTCTGACCGCAGTCACACATGCTCCTGCTCACGCCACTACACGTGTGTGTCTGGCCTACTAGCCTGGCCTGAAGGACGATGAGTATGTTTTAGTCATCTCATCTGTGTGTTAAATACCATTTCCCCTTCCTCTTCAACCATCCCCAATTTCCCTGTTTTCCTTAGCCGCCGGGTTCTTATCATGTCTACAATCCCAAGAAAATTCCCCTAAACCAGCTTTCACTGATAGAATAGGAGAGCCTCCATTAGGGAGAAGAAAGAATGTCAGTTGTAGTTACAAATGGCTGGTAAAAGTTATTTGTCAGCGGGGTCTGTGACACGTGGTGGTATTGTTTGTTTGCTTGTTGGGTCTGTGTGTGAGCGGTGGGGCTGAGCTGCGATGGGGGGATCCTCTCCTCCCTCCCACCCCAGCCTCTCCCCCCACCCTCTCCCAGAGCCAGAGCCTGGGCTGGTGGCCTGCTTCAGAATGGAAATTGAGTAATTAGTGTTAGCCTGTCCCAAATCCTGTGAGATCATTACGCCTGGCGTTGTGACAGCGTGCGTGTATGTGGACTGGAGCTCGTCAAACCAGTCAGGGGAAAGAGATTTCTCCTCTGCTTACTCGCTCACTCTCTCACTATCTCCTTCTCACCCTTTCTCTCCCTGTTGCTCTTTTTAGCACTCCTCCTTATACGATTTGGATATCCTTATACTCAGTTGCTCATTGTCTACTGTCTTTATTTACCCCTGTATATTTTGCTTCCTCCTGCTTTCTGTCTATTTCTCTCCTTCGTGTCTAAAAAGTTAAATTGTGTCTGGCTGGAGCAGTTTTTTTTCTGAAGTATTTCCTATTTAATGAGCCAATGTCAGTAGAGAGAGAGTGAAACCCCAGATGCAAACTTCACTGTTCAATCATGTGCATATTTTTGGCACCTCTTTTTAACCACAGTGACCACCAATGAGACGGCATAGGAAAAGTATGTCTGCTTCTAGAGCTTCAAAATACATTTTAGGCCTAAGTACTGTATATATTTTCTTGACATGCATTTTCATGCAAATATCTCATTAATAATCAATGCATAGCCTATTTATGCCAAAAGGCTAAGCTATGTGCATTAACCGCATATCACAAGTTAGCCTTGAATGATATGGAGATGAAAGTGAAGGATCCAGACAGGGAGTGACCTCCGTATGATCTATGATGTCTTACTGTCTCGCAGCATGAGTAATGGGGGGTATTATGTTTGTGGTCAGTCATCATGCAAAGTCACACATGATATCACAGCCTAGCTGTATGCAGCACAGCAGTATATGGTGTGATATGTCAGCTGATATTTACTGGCCTTATGAGATGTGTCTTGCCTCAGGTCTTCCAGGCTCATTCTGTTGCTCTAAATTGTAGTGTGGTTGTGTTTAAAACCATTGTTCCTAAATTTGATTTTAACCAATATCCGCTATGATTGACTGAGTTTATATCTGTGATTCTTGAACCTTGGAGTCTGATTCCAACCAGCACTCGGTTGTTGAAATGACTAGGCTTGTCCTTTACAGTCAAAGTTACTCCAGATGTGTGTGTGTGTGTGTTCATGTACTTCTTCCTTTCAGAGTGGTGCATACAATATGCGACGGTCTTGTCACAGGAAGTAGTGTTAATGCTGAGCACACTTCCTGTGCATTGATGATGTGGCTGTCATGTGAGGATTGGCGTTGCTGTGAAGTCATTTGACCTGCCCTTTCTTCCAGGAAAGAGCGCTGTGTTTTGGGTTTCCCAAACTCGGTGCTGGGGCCCCCCCTGGTTGATTATGACAGTGAACCCCAGGCTAAGATTCAGACTAAGTTAAATCAAACATCAATGGAAAAAAGAGAACATTTATTTTGTTCTTAAAACAGGCTGGATTGAATGGGCCTTAGTTTACCCCCCCGCCCCCACACACACACCATTCTAGGAGCTAATGATTTTCACAAACACATGTTATTTTCCTTCCTGTTATTCATATATATATTGGAAGCCCATTGAACGTTTCTTACCGTAATGCTAACAAAATGTGCACAAACTAATAGCGAAATCACAAAGTCAACTAACAAACTAATTGCAAAGCCGTGCAAATCCAGCTCATAAAGTTGTACAAGCATAGCTAGTAGCTACCGAATGTTATTTTTAGTGAGTGTGGACATTTTACAAGTGAAAGTGAATGAGAAATTGTACAAATGAACAAGTTGTGATGCATGCTTTTCTGAAGGAATAGCAGCATGTGTACATGGAACAGAGGGGAGAAGAACGGAGGAGGGGGAGATAACGCTAGTAGGAATCACAAGAAAAAAATTTTTAGCTTTCCAGGCAACTCATCCAGAGCTCTTTGACTTCTGGCAGAAAGCCATTATAAGATTGCAAACATTTAGTAGTGAATTTTTTTATTTATTTTTATTTCACCTTTTTTAACCAGGTAGGCTAGTTGAGAACAAGTTCTAATTTACAACTGCGACCTGGCCAAGATAAAGCATAGCAGTGTGAACAGATAACAGAGTTACACATGAAGTAAACAAGTCAATAATACAGTAGAAAAAAAGAGTATCTATATTGTGTGCAAAAGGTATGAGGAGGTAGGCGAATAATGACAATTTAGCAGAGTAACACTGGAGTGATAAATGATCAGACGGTCATGTGCAGGTAGAGATACTGGTGTGCAAAAGATCAGAGAAGTAAATAAATAAAAACAGTATGGGGATGAGGTATGTGAATTGGGTGGGCTATTTACCGATGGGGATGAGGTAGGTGAGTTGGGTGGGCTATTTACCGATGGACTATGTACAGCTGCAGCGATCGGTTAGCTGCTCAGATAGCAGATGTTTAAAGTTGGTGAGGGAGATAAAAGTCTCCAACTTCAGCAATATTTGCAATTCGTTCCAGTCACAGGCAGCAGAGAACTGGAAGGAAAGGCGGCCAAATGAGGTGTTGGCTTTAGGGATGATCAGTGAGATACACCTGCTGGAGCGCGTGCTACGGGTGGGTCTGGCAACGAATATGTAGCGAGGGCCAGCCAACTAGAGCATACAGGTCGCAGTGGTGGGTGGTATAAGGTGCTTTAGTAACAAAACTGATGGCACTGTGATAAACTGCATCGAGTTTGCTGAGTAGAGTAATGGAAGCTATTTTGTAGATGACATCGCCGAAGTCGAGGATCGGTAGGATAGTCAGATTTACTAGGGTAAGTTTGGCAGCGTGAGTGAAGGAGGCTTTGTTGCGAATAGGAAGCCGATTCTAGATTTGATTTTAGATTGGAGATGTTTGATATGAGTCTGGAAGGAGAGTTTACAGTCTAGCCAGACACCTGGGTACCTATAGATGTCCACATATTCTAGGTTGGAACCATCCAGGGTGGTGATGCTAGTTGGTCGTGCGGGTGCAGGCAGCGAATGGTTGAAAAGCATGCATTTGGTTTTTACTGGTGTTTAAGAGCAGTTGGAGGCAGCGGAAGGAGTGTTGTATGGCATTGAAGCTCGTTTGGAGGTTAGATAGCACAGTGTCCAAGGACGGGCCAGAAGTATACAGAATGGTATTGTCTGCGTAGAGGTGGATCAGGGAATCGCCCGCAGAAAGTCCAACATTGTTATATACAGAGAAAAGAGTCGGCCCAAGAATTGAACCCTGTGGCACCCCCATAGAGATTGCCAGAGGACCAGACAACATGCCCTCCGATTTGACACACTGAACTCTGTCTGCAAAGTAGTTGTTGAACCAGGCGAGGCAGTCATTAGAAAAACCGAGGCTACTGAGTCTGCCGATAAGAATATGATGATTAACAGAGAAAAAAAGCCTTGGCCAGGTCGATGAAGACTGCTGCACAGTACTGTCTTTTATCGATGGCGGTTATGATATCGTTTAGTACCTTGAGCGTGGCTGAGGTGCACCCGTGACCGGCTCGGAAACCAGATTGCACAGCGGGAAAAGGTACGGTGGGATTCGCGATGGTCAGTGATCTGTTTGTTGACTAGGTTTTCGAAGACCTTAGATAGCAGGATGGATATAGGTCTGTAGCAGTTTGGGTCCAGGGTGTCTCCCCCTTTGAAGAGCGGGATGACCGCGGCAGCTTTCCAATCCTTGGGGATCTCAGACGATACGAAAGATCGGATGAACAGGCTGGTAATAGGGGTTGCGACAATGGCGTCGGATAGTTTCTGAAATAGAGGGTCCAGATTGTCAAACCCAGCTGATTTGTATGGGTCCAGGTTTTGCAGCTCTTTCAGAACATCTGCTAACTGGATTTGGGTAAAGGAGAAGCTGGGGAGGTAGCTGCGGGGAGGGGGGGGAGCTGTTGGCCGAGGTTCCTGTTAGAGCTACAGGAAAAAAGCTGAAAAAGCTGGCCTTTGCTTTCCTGACTGACTGCGTGTATTGGGTCCTGACTTCCCTGAACAGTTGCATATCGCGGGGACTATTTGATGCTATTGCAGTCCGCCACAGGATGTTTCTGTGCTGGTCGAGGGCAGTCAGGTCTGGAGTGAACCAAGGGCTATATCTGTTCTTAGTTCTGCATTTTTTTGAACGGAGCATGCTTATCTAAGATGGTGACGAAGTTACTTTTAAAGAATGACCAGGCATCCTCAACTGACGGGATGAGGTCAATATCCTTCCAGGATACCCGGGCCAGGTCGATTAGAAAGGCCTGCTCGCAGAAGTGTTTTAGGGAGCGATTGACAGTGATGAGGGGTGGTCGTTTGACCGCGGACCCGTAGCGGATACAGGCAATGAGGCAGTTATCGCTGAGATCCTGATTGAAGACAGAGGAGGTGTATTTGGAGGGCCAGTTGGTCAGGATAATGTCTATGAGGGTGACCATGTTTACAGATTTAGGGTTTTACCTGGTACGTTCATTTATGATTTGTGTGAGATTGAGGGCATCTAGCTTAGATTGTACGACTGCCGGGGTGTTAAGCATATCCCAGTTTAGGTCACCTAACAGAACAAACTCTGAAGCTAGATGGGGGGCGATCAATTCACAAATGGTGTCCAGGGCACAGCTGGGAGCTGAGGGGGGTCGGTAGCAGGCGGCAATAGTGAGAGACTTATTTCTGGAAAGATTCATTTTTAAAATTAGAAGTTCGAACTGTTTGGGTATGGACCTGGAAAGTATGACATTACTTTGCAGGCTATCTCTGCAGTAGACTGCAACTCCTCCCCCTTTGGCAATTCTATCTTGATGGAAAATGTTATAGTTGGGTATGGAAGTCTCAGAATTTTTGGTGGCCTTCCTAAGCCAGGATTCAGACACGGCAAGGACATCAGGGTTGGCAGAGTGTGCTAAAGCAGTGAGTAAAACAAACTTAGGGAGGAGGCTTCTGATGTTGACATGCATGAAACCAAGGCTTTTTCGATCACAGAAGTCAACAAATGAAGGTGCCTGGGGACATACAGGGCCTGTGTTTACCTCCAAATCACCCGAAATCACCCGTGGAACAGAGGAGGAGTAGGATGAGGGTGCGGCTAAAGGCTATCAAAACTGGTTGCCTAGAGCGTTGAGGACAAAGAATAAAAGGGGCAGATTTCTGGGCATGGTATAATATATTCAGGGCATAATGCGCAGACAGGGGTATGGTGGGGTGCGGGTAGAGCGGAGGTAAGCCCAGGCACTGGGTGATGATAAGAGAGGTTGTATCTCTGGACATGCTGGTTATAATGGGTGAGGTCACCGCATGTGTGGGAGGTGGGACAAAGGAGGTTTCAGAGGTATGAAGAGTGGAACTAGGGGCTCCATTGTAAACTAAAACAATGATAACTAACCTGAACAACAGTATACAAGGCATATTGACATTTGAGACATACAGCCAGGCATAAAGTAATCGCAGGTGTTGATTGGGAGAGGTTGCTAAAACAACAGGTGAGACAACAACAGTTAATCAGCTAACACAACAACAGCAGGTAAAATGGCGATGACTAGGTAGAGTGGGTCAGATTAACTACACACAGAGCCTGAGTTTGTGGCTGGGGCCGACAGATTAAATAAACAGAATGGAGTACCGTGATTAATGGACAGTCCAGCAGGCATCAGCTATGTAGCCAAGTGATCATAGTGTCCAGGGGGCAGCAGTAGATGGAACAGGGAAGCCACCACTACGCTATCACGCGGGCGACACAGTGTTTAAAGTTAGTAGCCCGGGGCTAGTAGGAGCGTCTGCTCAGACGGAGGACGGTTGAAGGCACAGCGGATGGAGTATTCGTCGGCAGACCAGTCGTGGTGGTGCGGCGGAGGGCCGTGTCGACAGATAATCCAAGCCAGATGGCGAAAGTTTGCTAGCCGGAAGATGCGCCTGGCTCACGGCTAACTGGTGCTAGCTTCGTGGCAGTGGCGTTAGCCACAATAGCCAATCGGTAGCAGCGGTGATCCGGTGCCAAGGTCCAGAGTTTACAATAAGGATCCGGTGGAGTATGTGACGGGTGAAATGAAGTACACAATCTGCTTTATCTCCTAATGTTCTCCACAAATTACTGCAGGTATTCATTAATAAAGTAGATACAAAAACTTAAAATAAATAGTTTTGACGGTATTAATAAAAACATCCCTGTGGCTTTTTTTATACGATATACCGCCCAAGCCTAACTACCACCTGGTATGCATCAGGAGCACTTGAGTGCCGTCTCTGGTTGCATCCTC
This sequence comes from Oncorhynchus mykiss, assembly GCF_013265735.2. Lineage (NCBI taxonomy): Eukaryota > Metazoa > Chordata > Actinopteri > Salmoniformes > Salmonidae > Oncorhynchus > Oncorhynchus mykiss. Next base: position 19,488,518 of record NC_050570.1, read on the forward strand.
CCCACACAATAGAGGAAGTGTTTATTTTTTGAATCATATTTTTCTTAACCTTTATTTTGACAGGGAAGTCACGCTGAGCCTGAGTGCCTGACTAGCAGCCCCCCCCCCCCCCGGGTGCACGTATATATTGTTTTTTGCCCTAGTACTACACAGCTGATTCAAATCATCAAAGCTTGATGAAGAGTTGGTTTGAATCAGCTGTGTAGTGCTAGGGAAAAGACCAAAAGGTGCAACCGGAGGGGCAGCACTGAGTTTGGGAAACCCTGACGTAGATGAGCATTGTGGTCTCTATCAAGGCTCACTGATGTCTCTGTCTGCTGCATGTTCACTGGCTGGCCAATGTGGCTCTTGTAGTTTCCTATATTAATATGATCACCTGGGGTTGGGTGGCAGGAGTGGTAAGATGTGCTTGGCATAAGACTGAAAATATATTAGGATTTTTTTTAAATGCATGTTTTCAAGAGGATTCTGAATAAACAGATTGATCAAGGCCTATTGGAAATAATCACTAAAGTCATCAGGTTGTGTGTTCTTGACTGATGTGTTGTATTCCTGTCTGTTGCAGCTCTCCAGTGTCTGGATGCTGTTAAGCCGTGTGTCAACAATGCTACATGTGCCACCTTCACCAACGGGACAGGATACTGCAGGTAAGACTGGCTTGGCCGAGGAGAAACCCCTCATATGGTTGTTGGGTCCAGTGCCAACCCAAGGATCACTGAGTAATAACAATACTGGCAGCCCCACCAAAGAATACTTCCACCTCCAAGCTGTTTTTTTGTAGACATTGCGGGGGATCTCCCAAGTCGTACATTTTCAAAGGGGTCTTAATCAAGGGGTCTTAATCAAATGAATCAAGACTCTTCCACTGTATTCAATGGCAATGGTTCACTGTCTAAATCCAGATTGGGTATAGCTTTTTAATGTTCTGTAAATGTCTGCCGTTATTTCGGTTTGTCATGATATATGCCTAGTGCTTTTGACAGTGCTTGTAATTATACTTAGCATAGAAAGAACGGACACTCCCAATCTATACATCAATTATAGAAACACACAGCTGGGTCATGAACCTATCACGTTGCATGTAATGGGGTGTGAGTCACACTCTGTTTCTGTTCCCAGACCTGTGGAATCTGAAAAGTTTGCTGCTTCCGAAATAAATAGAAAACATCTAGGCTATAGTCAATGTTTTCAATTCAACTATAAAGCAAATATGTTTCCCTACAGGTGTATGGAGTCCATTATTAGGGCCCTATAAAGTCTGCTTTATTTTTTTCCAAATTCTGTTGTATCCATTTTTGTTTTTCCAGGTTTCATTTTTTTTTGGGGGGGGGGGGTTCGCTCTCAAAATCACACCCTTTGGATGTTTTAAGTGCTTAAACTCCAACAGGAGACCGCTTTTGGGGTCTGGGAAAAATCTAATAAATGTAGATGCTCTTTAATTCAACTGAGCACCAGCAAGAGACTTGTTTGGTTAGCCGTGTTTCTGTACCACACATGTAATTGCAGAGTTTGCTAAATAAATCGGCACTGGATAATCACATTTTATTGGCTACATGGACCGAATACAGCAGTTGTAGACTTTACCGTGAAATGCTTACTTACCAGCTCATCCACAACAACACAGAGTTAAAAAGTAAGACAAATATTTGCTAAATAAAATCATAGTAACAAAATAAGTAATCAATGCACAGGCATTCCTGTGCGTTGCCTCTTCAGAAAGTTGAAGGAAATACGAATCACTGAATCATTTTTGAATGTCTTGGGCAAATGTAATACATGTTGTAGTAAGTTGAATACATTATTTGATTTCATACTAAGCTGAATACATTTTTGAATGTTTTTGAATTCCGTTTTAATGTCTAGATTCCGTGATTCCGTCTGCGTTCTCCGCTTTATGTATTTTATAGGATCCTACATTGTGTGTGCCTCTGGTGTAGAACAAGACACTGACCTAAGCTAGGCCTAGCTTTCACAGTCAGTGGTTGTAATGAGAGCGAGTAGGAGGACAAGTGAGCCCAAGACAAAGAACACTGAACAGACCGCTTGAGTCACACACTGGTTTTAACAGTGACTTGTGTAACTGGCTGACTGCCCCAGAAGGACGTTTCAACATTTGAGTTTGTCCCTCGTCTCTATTATCTATTTGAATTAATTTAGTCCTTTGTCCCATATCGGGCAGAGGGTTGCTCCTCTTGAAGAGAGGAGTCTTTCTCTCTCCCTCCTGCCCGCCCGCTGGCTGACCTTAAAAGAGTCATTGTGTGAAAATCCCATTGTGTTTATTAGACTTCCAACATATTAAGGCAAGCAGTGAAAAAACAGTGCCTGGTCCATCCCTCTCAAGACATGTGCAATTATGGACTGTGCAGCAACCCAGGGGTCAGAGTTAATTGTAAAGACTACTGTTGTGTTGATATTCTGTCTTTAGGACAATGCTGAACACTGCCGGGGGACAAGGGAGGCAGGCTGAAATGTGCTCCAAAACAGATTGATGTCTGCCTGTTGGCTTTTGTGCAAAGGGAACAGGAGGATACAGAGAAGGAATTAGGGGAACATTCAGCTGATGCTTAGTAATGCTTTTTTTGTGGAGGTGACACCCAAGCACTCATTTCTGTCTGTCTTTTTGCTTACTTTGAACCTAATGAGAGAATTATGAGTCTGGGAGGGAGAGGCTGGCTGGCAGAGCAGGGTGTGTTTAAGCTGTTGAACCGGTGGGACTACAAGCCTTCAGCCAGGGTGTGAGAACGAGGCGTGTGTCACCACTGTGTGTTTGTGTGTCACTGTCTGTTGAGCCTGGGCTTTCGTTAGTGCCCAAGTGTACTGGTAAGTCACAGCAAAGTGTGTTGATCTTTATTTATTATTTGACATATTTGATGTGATAAACCCACAGAGGGCCAGGGAGACACGTGTGATAATCTGAAGGACACAAAAGGGCCACTTGATGTCTTGAGAGAAATTACATCAAATCCTTGAGTTATCAAAATTCTAGTAGTTTACTGGTAAACTTAAAAGGTTTCCAATAAAACATTTATCTATCTATCTATCTCTCTCTTGCTCTCTCTCTCTCGCTCAGGATAGATTTAGAGTTGGGCCTAGTACCTCATCACAGCAACCCTAGGGCAAGAGTAATGACATCCAAACCTTTTTTTCCCCTGAACAAGATCCCTTTGTCTACTGCAGTGCCATGGTGCAAACTGATTAATTTTCTCTCTCTTGACTGAACAGAGAAGGGGAGAGAGAGTTTGGTGTGTAGTAGTTGGTTTGATCTGACAGAGAGAATTTAGCTTGGGGCAGAGAGAGGAAAAAAGAGGGAGTAAAGAAAGGAGGATGCCTCTTTAGCAGTAATTTGAGGAGAGTATCTCAGAGGTGACTTGTCACTGATGAGAGGTGTGGGAGGGGAGGAGAAAGGAGAGGGACAGAAATGACCTGTCACTGCTCCTTCCGCATCACTCTATCAATCATCCCTCATTCCGCCGAGCTAAATGCCTCTGGACACATCTCACCTGGCGTCTTAATCCTTCGCTCTCTCTCTTGCTCTCTCTCCCTCACTTTATCCCCCTTTTCATTATTTCCACCATCTCTTTCTCTTCATTTAAACCCTCCACCCTACTTTTAGTCTCTCAGACCCTCAAATCCTCTGTTACCCCTTGCCTTTGCCCCACTGACTTAACCTCACCCCCTTTCTACTCATGTCTATATGTCAGTTCTCTTTCATCATGAGCTTGCCCTACAGAGAGCCATAATGTGATTTCCTATCCCCATTGAGCCTCCCATAGCCTCAGGTGAAACAGGAGAGAACCAGAAACTCCAGCACAAGGGAGGAGGGAAAGCTGAGTGGAGAAGCACTGCGTTAGCTTAATCTCTCCCTCACTCCTTTCACTGTAACCACTCCGTCTCCTCTACTCCAGCAGACCAGCACACACAACCACAGTAGCTCATAACACACACTGAGTGGCCAGGCAAACCCATGACCAAAACCTGAGTTAACAAAACCCTGTGATTTTGAAGAAACAAACCCAGGGTGTTGATTTTCCACCCAGTCCACTTGCCCACCACAGCTCAATGAGATGTACTGACAGAATGAAACCACACAGATAAGAGACTAAAGACAGGCCCAGGGGCACCTTGAGACAAGATAGTGGCTGGCCTGGCCCTGGGACAGTGGGGCAGGGAAAGAGCTGAAGTGTGGCTGGAACAGAGGGCTAAGAAAGGGGTCTGCCGTTGGGGGTGTTGGTGGATGTTCGAGTGGGGTATGACTAGGCCTGTGTGTATGGTCTATGGCAGGGGTCTTGACGGGGTGGAGACGAGACCATTCATCATTGTCAACTCACTAGATAGGGTCAACATGGCCTGCTGGCCAAGAGGGACTGTCCCTTTTTGTGTGTTTCACCCCTACACCCACTCAATCTGAAAGGGAGGAAGCCCTACAGAATAGTGGGGAATGTAACAACCAGATTCTAAACCCACAAGACACTGCAGTGACGAGCTGTGGTGATAATGACAACAAAGTAGGCTAACCCTGTGAAGTTCAAATGCCCAGTGGTTACATGCCAACATCTTTCATTGAAGTCCTCAGGCCTCCTAGAGATTCATAACTAATTGACACCACACAACAGAGGAAAGCAGATGGCGCATACAGAATCAAAATGGATTCCTTATTCCATCTGTCAGATCTGGATTACTTTGGAGTATTCTTTTAAATATAGTGTGCTATGTTACCACAGCCAAAGTCAGTCTCCACTCTCCGACAGTCTCTTTTTCTACCCTCTCCTGCCTTTCATTCCTTCTCCCTCATCTCTCTACAAGCCACACATTTTCTCTTCATTTCTTGCTGTTCGCAACTTCGCACCCCCCCCATCTCTTGTTTTTGCAGCCTTTCTTCTCTTTATGAAAGTGTTTGCTTCCAAAAATACTACTAACATTTCCTCTGAGTAAAGAGCATAGAAGGTATTGAGCAAAAAGGAGAGAAATTGCTTTATTGTAAAGAAACCAAGGAAGACTTTTCCTATTATACTGTGTCATATAGCCTAGATCTCATAAGACACACATCTCAAAATCTTCTCCACCTACAACATTATTTTTGGTTTTGAATTGAAACTTTCTACTGTAGAATATAGAGCACTATATTACATACTTGCACAAGTGAGACCACCTCCAGTCCAACCAGCCAAAGCGAATGTGGCAAGTGTGAAATGTGAGCAGGAGCACCTTGTTTATGCAGCCTGGTCTATGTGTGATGGCCGGAGGGAGAGGAGGAGATAGGGCTGTCCTTGACTAAAAACAATCTATTGGTCGAAATTTTAAACGTTTATTTTTCTATAAATAGACACACCCTATGTGTTTTAATAAAATCAATGATATGCATTGAGCTTGTCTGATGCTTTAAGCTTACTTGTTGATAAATAAGACATGCCTCAAAAGGGTGCCAGAGATCTAGATAACCAGAAGAAAAAAACCTGGCCCAACTATTCTCCTCCTGCTCCTGTTGGCTTTCAGATTCTGCCATCACTCTCCTAAAATTGCTGGTTGTCGGCAACCTTTCTCATGTGGAATGCCAATTTATCCTACCATTTCTACCCATCTGCGTGCCAGTTATGGTTTTCATATGCACATTTTCGTGAAACAGTTTCATTTAATTTATAACTTCTTCATATCTAAATATCATTGGCATGTGGTTAATCAAAATTCTATCCAGATCTAAATTAAAATTATACAAACCTAAAAAGTAACTTCCATTGCCATTTCCAACAATGTAAAATTAGCCTACATAAAGCCAACAAATAAAAACATTGCAACCTGCAGGTAGAAAATATCCTGATTTTAAAAATAAATATCCTATAAATCACATTGGTTACACATGGCCTGTCTGCAACAAACTTGAAACATTGTATCAACTATTTAACTTCTTGATGCACCCATCCCGTTAGCGGGATCATTTTCGTCAACATCCGCTGAATTGCAGAGCGCCAAATTCAAATTAAATTACTAAAAATATTACATTTTCATGAAATCACAAATGCAATATAGCAAAACACAGTTTAGCTTGTTGTCAATCCACCTGGCGTGTCAGATTTCAATAAAGCTTTTCGGCGAAAGCATACCAAGCGTTTATGTAAGGACATCTCTCTCAGTAGACAAAATATTACAAACCGCTAGCAGCCAAGTAGATAGGTCACGAAAGTCAGAAAAGCAATAAATTAAATCGCTTACCTTTGATGATCTTCAGATGTTTGCACTCACGAGACTTTTTCATTTTGTTCCATAAAGATTTATTTAATATCCAAAAATACCTCCATTTGATTTGGCGCGTTATGTTCAGAAATCCCCAGCTCGAGCGGTCACGACATCGCAGACGAAAATGCCAAATAGTATCCGTAAAGTTCATAGAAACATGTCAAATGTTTTTTATAATCAATCCTCAGGTTGTTTTTAAAATATATAATCGATAATATTTCTACCGGGACTAGCTTCTTCAATAGGAGAGAGAAATGTCTCCTCCAAGCTGTTCCGCATGCAAAACGCTGCTGGCACCCAGCCATCCACTGACGCAATGTGATCTTTCTCGCTCATTTTTCAAAATAAAAGCCTGAAACTATGTCTAAAGACTGTTCACACCATGGGGAAGCCATAGGAAAAGGAATCTGGTTGATATCCCTTTAAATGGAGCGAAGGCAGGCAATGGAACAGAGAGCTTTCAGGAAAAACAGCACTTCCTAGTTAGTTTCTAGTAATCTCTCCTCCTTCAGTCATCTTCTGGCGGTTGGCAACCAACTTTAAGGTGCATTACCACCACTAGCTGGACTGGAGTGTGGACCTCAGTACAGTTTTCTATCACCCATGTGGGTATATGTTCCTAAAAACCAATGAAGAGATGGGAGTGTGGACTTGCAGCACATCAAGTGTAAACATTTATTTATTTTAGAACCCCAGGGTATGCAGTCGCGCGTGAGCAGTTTGGATGAAATGCTTGAATAACATGGACACTACCGGTCAAAAGTTCTAGAACACCTAAGGTGTTCAAGGTTTTTTCTTTTCTTTAAAAAAAAAAAACTATTTTCTACATTGAGGACATCAAAACTGTGAAAAAACACCTGGAATCATGTAGAGACCACAAATCCAAATGTATTTTATATTTGAGATTCTTCAAATAGCCACCCATTGCCTTGATGACAGCTTTGCACACTCTTGGCATTCTCTCAACCAGCTTCACCTGGAATGCTTTTCCAACAGTCTTGAAGGAGTTCTCACATATGCTGAGCACTTGTTGGCTGCTTTTCCTTCACTCTGCGGTCCAACTCATCCCAAACCATCTCAATTTGGTTGATGTCGGGGGATTGTGGAGGCCAGGTCATCTGATGCAGCACACCATCATTCTCCTTCTTGGTAAAATAGCCCTTACACAGCCTGGAGGTGTGTTGGGTAATTGTCCTGTTGAAAAACAAATTATAATCTCACGGCATCCCATCTGGCTTGGGTTTAGTATCACTGCAGAATGCTGTGGTAGCCATGCTGGTTAAGTGTGCCTTGAATTCTAAATAAATTACAGACCATATCACCAGCAAAGCACCCCCAACCCATCACACCACCCCCTCCATGCTTTACGGTGGGAAATCGCATGCGGAGTTCCTCCGTTCACCCACACCGTGTCGGTGGTTGGAACCAAAAATCTCAAATTTGGATTCCAGATCAAAGGACAAATTTCCACCGGTCTAATGTCCATTGCTTTTGTTTCTTGGCCCAATCAAGTCTCCTCTTCTTATTGGTGTCCTTTTAGTAGTGGTTTCGTGGCAGCAATTTGACCATGTAAGCATGATTCACAGTCTCCTCTGAACAGTTGATGTTGAGATGTGTCTGTTACTTGAACTCTGAAGCATTTATTTGGGCTGCAATTTCTGAGTCTGGTAACTTAGAGAACTCTGGGTCTTCCATTCCTGTGGCGGTCCTCATGAGATCCAGGTTCATCATAGTGCTTGATGTTTTTTGCGACTGCACTTGAAGAAACTTTAAAAGTTTGTGAAACTTTATGGATTGACTGACCTTCATGTCTTAAAGTAATGATGGACTGCCATTTCTCTCTGCTTATTTGAGCTGTTTTTGCCATAATATGGACTTGGTCTTTACCAAATAGGGCTATCTTCTGTATACCACCCCTACCTTGTCACAACACAACTGATTAGCTCAAAAGCATTAAGAAGGAAATAAATTCCACAAATGAACTTTTAAGAAGGCACACCTGTTCATTTAAATGCATTCCAGGTGACCTCATGAAACTGGTTGACATAATGCCAAGAGTTTGCAAAGCTGTCGTCAATTTTGGCTACTTTGAATAATCTCAAATATAACATATTTTGATTTTAACACTTTTTTTGGTTACTATATGATTCCATGTGTTATGTCATAGTTTTGATGTCTTCACAATTATTCTACAATGTAAAAAAAAAAAGGAAAACCCTTGAATGAGTAGGCGTTCTAAAAGTTTTGACCGGTAGTGTATGTCTACATTTATTTTACATAATGGGAGCGGTGTGGTCAGCATGTTACTCAAGATTGACAGTAGCGCTCCAAACAAAAGACAATTAATAAATTGACAACTCTTAAAAGGAATTAAATAAGTGTAGCCTAGGTTGTGCGCTCTGCAAACATGTCCACTCCTACAATGACAACAATAAGACTGTAACAATAATATATTGAATGCAATTAACAGAAAGTACCGTAACCAAACAAACATTGTAAATGTGTGAATCAGACAGGTGTCTCGTGTGCCATAATTGTTTTGTTGATATATTTGCCACTGCTCAACTAAAAAAATCTCTATCGACCAACAGCCTATCGACAAAACAATTAACCAGTCGACTAAATGGGGTCAGCCCTACATCCAATCAAATTTTATTGGTCACAGATTTGCAGATGTTATCACTGGTGCAGCGAAATGCTTCTGTTTCTAGCTCTCACAGTGCTGCAATTTCTAGCAATACAATGACAGTAAAAAAATAATCAAAAGAGCAAGAAATTAGACATCAGAATATATGGACAGTATATGAATAGAAAAGGTGTGTACAGCAGTAGTTCTATAGGATGTCCATGACTAGAATACAGTACATGCATATCAAGTGGGTAAAACCGGATGTAAACATTATTAAATTGACCAGTGGTCAATGACTATGTACAGTGCATTCGGATAGTTTTCGGACCGCTTTACTTTTTCCACATTTTGTTATGTAACAGCATATTCTAAATGGATTAAATTGTTTTTTTCCCTCATCAATCTACACACAATAACCCATAATGATAAAGCAAAAACAGGCTTTTAAAAAACAAATATCACATTTTACATAGGTTTTCAGACCCTTTACTCAGTACTTTGTTGAAGCACCTTTGGCAGAGATTACAGCCTCAAGTCTTCTTGGGTATGACGCTACAAGCTTGGCACACCTGTATTTGGGGAGTTTCTCCCATTCTTCTCTGCAGATCCTCTCAAGCTCCCTCAGGTTGGATGGTGAGAGTTGCTGCACAGCTATTTTCAGGTCTCTCCAGAGATGTTCGATCAGGTTCAATTCCGGGCTCTGGCTGGGCCACTCAAGGACATTCAGAGACTTGTTCTGAAGCCACTGCTGCATTGTCTTGGTGTGCTTAGGGTCGTTGTCCTGTTGGAAGGTGAACCTTCACCCCAGTCTGAGGTCCTGGGTGCTCTGGAGCAGGTTTTCGTCAAAGATCTCTCAGTACTTTGCTCCGTTCATCTTTCCCTCGATCCTGACTAGTCTCCCAGTCACTGCCTCTGAAAAACATGCCCACAGCAGGATGCTGCCACCACCATGCTTCCCCATAAGGATGGTGTCTGGTTTCCTACATATGTGATGCTTGGCATTCAGGCCAAAGAGTTCAATCTTGGTTTCATCAGGCCAGAGAATCTTTTTTCTCATTGTCTGAGAGCCTGTAAGGCGCCTGTTGGCAAACTCCAAGTGAGCTTTACTGAAGAGTGGCTTCCATCTGGCCACTCTACCATAAAGGCCTGATTGGTGGAGTGCTGCAGAGAGTTTTCCTTCTGGAAGTTTTTCCCATCTTTACAGAGGAGCTCTGAAGCTCTGTCAGTGACCCAATTACTCATTCTAGGAAGAGTCTTGGTGGTTCCAAACTTCTTCCATTTAAGAATGATGTAGGCCACTGCATTCTTGATGACCTTCAATGCTGCAGAAATGTTTTGGTACCCTTCCCCAGTTCTGTGCCTCGACACAATCCTGTCTATTGGAGCTCTACTGACAATTCCTTTGATCTCTTGGTTTTTACTCTGACATGCACTGTCAATTGAATTTACCACAGGTGGACTCCAATCAAGTTTTAGAAACATCTCAAGGATGATCAAGGGGAACAGGATGCACCTGAGCTCAATTTGAGTGTCATAGCAAAGGGTCTGAATACTTAAGGAAGGTATTTCAGTTATGTTGAATACATTTGCAAAAATGTCTTAACCTGTTTTCACTTTGTCATTGTGGAGTATTGTTTGTAAATTGATGAGGATTTTTATTTGATACATTTTAGAATATGCTGTAACGTAACAAAATGTGTAAAAGGTAATGGGGTCTGTATACTTCCCGAAAGCACTGCATAGGACAGTAGTCTCTAACGTGCAGGGTAGAGTACCAATGATGGAGTTTAGGCATCAGTGAGCATGCGGGGGTCCATGAGAGAGTTGGAGAGGCAATCCCCAAGCCCTAACCCACGCTCCCATTGACAGGACAGGGAGAGGTCAGCAATCAGAGAGCCGAGGGAGAGGAGGTGCATTGACGGGACCGGGGCTCTCTAATGTGATCCAGCTGTAGAAACCTGACACCCCGAGAAGGGAGGGAGAGGAAAGCTGTTGCAAACTGCACTTAGAGAAGGACAGGGAAGAAGGTTGAGCGGGAGGGAGGGAATGAAAAATCCCACATGGAGGATAACAAAGAATCCTATAGATGAGTTTGGCTGCAGAGCCACTGAGTTCTTCCTGAGTGTAGAGCTGACTACTGGGTGGTGACTACTGGGTGGTGAGGAGCCGTATGGACTGTATTTGACTGTAGGGCCTTGTGCACTGCTTTGTCCAATTTCTTTTTGTGTTAATGTGTTTTATTAGTTTCTTTCAACATGCTTCAGCACATTGTAGCAAACAGACTACACAGGCCAACATGGTTTGTCTTATAAGTCATATTAGGTCCTCCTGTTTTCACCTAGAACCGCCCTGGGAATAATAATGCTGTGTGTCTTTCACAGCCTTGTTCTTTAGCTGTAGGGTGATTTTGGTTAGGGGCAATATTATATTAAATAGAGCATAACAAGCTGAAGGACAAGACATTTCTTCATGTCAACAGAAATAGAAATGATACAGAAATGATAAACCCAATTAAATGAAATCAAACTTATGTCATTTTTTTCTTTCAACACAGTTGAATTCAAGAGATTGTATTTTTTTGTTAAATATCATGTTCCCCTTTACTCATACATTATAGGTCTTCTGAAATATAAAACGATTACCTACATGGACATGGTCAGCTTTATTTGACAGGCTGCTAATGTGATCTATGTCAGGGGCCATGTCATCATTCTTTCAGAGGGTTGAGAGGTTGCCTTGGAGTAGAGTAGAGGGGAGTGTAAATTCCCAGGGTAGCACATATTGTTGTGATATCATTGACAGGCTGTGCTTAGTTGTGTGTGTTTTTGGGTGGGGTGAAGGCATAGTGTAACCAAAGACGAGGAGAGGAGTGCTGAGACGGAGAGGAGGGATGGAGGGATGAGATGGTATTATAGGGAAGTAGCCTAGTCATGCCTGTGGAGCATGTCCAATCGGAGAGAGGTGAGGAGGTCTGTGTTACAGATCTTTGAAGATCTGTTTTTTTAAGGTTGTTTGTGTGTGTGTGAAACAAGCATGTTAAATAAAACGGGTATGTGAATCCTCTGAAGCCTGGGATGATGTGATAAATATTAGGGTTACACTTATACACTTTCAATCGATCTACTCTGGAATTCTCACTGTCATGAATCATGACAGCCAGAGTTTCCCATGCTCTCTCAACCTAATATTTTCAAGCTGTGTTTGGGTGTAGTGCAGAATATTTATAGTACATGTGAGACTACATTTAAAAATGATTCCCATCTCCATTTCAAAAGATACAAATTATTCCCGTTTGTCATTCAATGATCTGTGAAATAAAAATGTATTCCTTTTTGAGAAAATTAAGTGTGTGTGTGGGAGGGAGGGAGGGAGGGAGGACGTGTGTCAGGGAATGGAATTTATTCAGTTCCAGCCATTACTATGAGCCTGTCCTCCCCAATTAAGATGTCACCATCCGCCTACGCTGAGCCCCTCTGGGGAGGCAGGTGTGAAGACCTATATCTGATAGTCAGCAGTTTACTCTATGGCTGAGAGTCTCTTGATAGTGTATTGGCAGTGTGCCAGACACACACTCCGGTGTGCTGAGAAGCATTAGAGCCCTGAGACCGTGTCTGTCTAGAGCAGCGTGACCACTGATCATGCTTCAACCTCGATCGGTCTGTGACCACAACCAGTAGACAGAACTTAAGAAAATAGACAATACAAAATACAATATACACAGACTTCGAGCTGACTACAGTACAAAATGACAATGTCAAACTGAGAGGGACATGTGAAGAAACAGTGAAAGTATGGGGCAGAGTGGGGGTTTTCATTTGTCCTTTTGTGCAATATTGTAATTTCCATTCTGCTGTTAGTCATGTCGTTAAATCACTTTACATAGGGCATTTCTTTTTCTGTTCTTTTCTCTATGTCTTGTGACTATCTAGTGATGGTGAGCTGGCCTTATGTCCTTGTTTTTATGTTTACAAGTATTTGTGCAACTTCACATAAGATTGTTCTTGTTTTTTGTTTTTGCCACTTGGCCAACTTCCGTTTAACACCACATCGTTGCATCCTTCTGCATTAAAAAAAAAAAAAACTTTACCTTGCTGTCACCCTTTCTGCTGCTCAGCTCTATTCAAATGATTTACAGTAGCTCCAGTGACATGAACATGAATAGTCCAACTATTCTGAACAAAAATATAAACGCAACATGTAAAGTGTTGGTCCCATGTTTCATGAGCTGAAATAAAAAATCACAGAAATGTTCCATATGTACAAAAAATGTATTTCTCTCAGGTGCACCTTGTGCTGGGGGACAACAAAAGGCCACTCAAATGTTTTGTCACACAACAACATGCCACAAATGTCTCAAGTTTTGAGGGATTGTGCAGTTGTCATGCTGACTGCAGGAATGTCAACGAGAACTGTTGCCAGAGAATTGAATGTTCAGTTCTCTACCATAAGCCACCTCCAATATCGATTTAGAATTTGGCAGTATTTCCAACGTGCCTTACAAACACAGACCACGTGTAACCACGCCAGCCCAGGACCTCCATCCGGCTTCTTGCTCACAAATGCTGGCATGCTGGAGAAATGTGCTCTTCACGGATGAATCCCGGTTTCAACTGTACCGGGCAGATGGTGGGGTTATGGTATGGGCGGGCATTAGATATGGAAAACAAACACAATTGCATTTTATCTATGGCAATTTGAATGCACAGAAATACTATGACGAGATCCTGAGGCCCATTGTTGTCCCATTCCTTTGCCGCCGCTGTCTCATGTTTCAGCATGATGATGCATGGACCAATGTCTCAAGGATCTGTACACAATTCCTGGAAGCTGAAAATGTCCCAGTTCTTCCATGGCCTGTATATTCACCCGATATGTATATTGGCCTGTATATTCACCTGATACCCATTGAGCATGTTTGGGATGCACTGGATCGATGTGTACGACAGCGTGTTCCTGTTCCCGCCAATATCCAGCAACTTTGCACAGCCATTGAAGAGGAGTGGGACAACGTTCCACAGGCCACAATCAACAGCATGATCAACTCTGTATTCCCAGTCATGTGAAATCCATAGATTAGGGCCTAAGGAATTTATTTCAGTAGACTGATTTCCTTAAGTTAACTGTACCTCAGTCTTTGAAATTGTTGCATGTTGCCTTTATTTTTGTTCAGTGTAGTATTTTCCCTGTATTCATTACATTATCCCACATACCCTCTCTGACTTAATGAGCTCCAGAAGTATTGGGACAGTGACAATTTTATTGTTGTTTTGGCTCTGTACTCAAGCACGTTGGATTTGAAATGATACAATGACTGAGGCTAAAGTGCAGACTGTCAGCTTTAATTTTAGGGTACCGTTTAGAAATTACAGCACTTTTTGAACATAGCCCCCCCCGCATTTTGCTGAGACTCAAAATTGAGCTCCGGTGCGTCCTGTTTCCATCGATCGTCCTTGATGTTTCTACAACTTCATTGGAGTCCACCTGTGGTAAATTGCCACTTCCATCTAACACCACCTCGTCGCATCCTTCTGCTTTTAAAAATTTTGAGAACTTGACCTTGCTGTCAACCTTTACCCCGCACAAAATAATCCAAAACACCAAAACAAATGACAAATGCATCCAACAAGTTTGCAGAGTCACACGCTTGATGTAATCGTTGTGTGCTATGACTATGGGACCAAATACTAAACTTTTGACTACTTTAATACACGTATCAGTGAATTTGTCCCAATACTTTTGGTAACCTAAAATGTGGGGACAATTTCTAAACGATTCACCCAATATGGATGGTTATATCCTCAAATTAAAGCTGACAGTCTGTACTTTAACCTCATAAGATTTGAAATGATACAATGACTAAGTGCTGGAGTACAGAGTCAAAACAACAACAAGTGTGTCACTGTCCCAATACATTTGGAGCTCGCTGTAAGATTCTTACGCTATGACTGATTTGTACTGTTGTCCACTATTGCTGCTCCTGTTCCTCTTTATAGTGTTTATAGTGTAATGTCCTGTCTGTGATGGATTGATGAGACAACTTTTATTGTCCTTTGTCTATAGGTGTGCCGCAGGTTTCCTGGGTGATTACTGCCATCACAAAGACCCGTGTCACCCTGGTTACTGTCTGAATGGGGGGAATTGCTCTGTGGCTGTGTCGGGCATCCCGGGCAGCCCTACCTGCTCCTGTCCCCTGGGCTACACTGGGCAGCACTGCCAGACCCCCCAGAACTCCACCTGCTACCCCAACAACCCATGTGCCAAACAAGGAGTCTGCACCCTGCTCTCCCTCGACAAGTACAAGTGCCAGTGTGCCCACGGGTGGACAGGTCAGCTTCTCTCTGACTCAAACTGTTGCTTAATACTGTACAAGCGCTCCTGATACGTGCTAAGTGCTGTGCAGTTCACTAGTCCAAATCCATTCTTTCCACTATGTTGTCATTTGTTTGGTGCATGTATTCAGGACAGTCCTTAGCTTTTGCATTGATCAGAAGTCTGTTTTGTATGTTATGGCCATGATAAGTAACCAAGGACATGAGGCACTGTAGCCTAGCTGTTAAGAGCGTTTGCCTGCTCCCCAGGCACCGATAACGTGGACGTCGATTAAGGCAGCCCCCTACACCTCTGATTTAGTTGATCCCCTTCACCATTATTTCCTATTTCTCTGTTATATAACCTTGGCTCACTCATCTCTTTTTCCACTACCTCTCTCCCTGTGTGTCCAGGCATGCGCTGTAATCGTGAGGACAGCTGTCTGTCAGGACCCTGTGCTAATGGAGGCACCTGCAGCTCTCTGTCTGGGGGCAAGTTCAGCTGTACCTGTCCTCCAGGTTACTGGGGTCCTCGCTGCCTCAACGACACTGACGAGTGTGCTGCTTCTGCCCCGGTGTGTCAGAACCAAGGGGCGTGTGTCAACACCCCCGGCTCCTACAGGTGTAACTGCGCCCCCGGGTTCACTGGCCGCCAATGTGAGACCCCCTACATCCCCTGCTCCCCCTCGCCCTGCCTCAACGGGGGCACGTGTCGCCCAACCTCTGAGACCAGCTACTGGTGCCACTGCCTGCCAGGTAAGAGAGAGAGAGAGAGAGAGAGAAAGAAAGATGGAGAAAGGCCTAGTGAGAGCAGCTTGTTGCTTGTTGCAATCAATGTTTGATTGAGGTCCAAGCACTAGAATCCTACTGGCGCTATAACACTAGACACTATATGTATTAAATCTCTACTGTTCCCAATGGCTCTTTGTGGGCACAACAATCAACTGTCAACCCTAGCTCATGTTATCTGTTTACAATATAACTTGTCATCACTATGTAAATGATACATTATATGACAGATTGCCAGCAAGATTGATAGTAGTGAAATACACTATATATACAAAAGTATGTGGAGACCCTTTCAAATTTGTGGATTCACCCATTGCTGACAGGTGTATAAAATCGAGCACACCGCCATGCAATCTCCATAGACAAACATTGGCAGTAGAATGGCCCGTACTGAAGAGCTCAGTGACTTTCAATGTGGCACCGTCATAGGATGCTACCTTTCCAGCAAGTCAGTTTGTAAAATTTCTGCCCTGCTGGAGCTGCCCCAGGCAACAAGCACTGTTATTGTGAAATTGAAACGTCTAGGAGCAACATCGGCTCAGCCGAGAAGTGGTAGGTCACACAAGCTCACAGAACGGGACCAGCGAGTGCTGAAGTGCGGAGCGCGTAAAATTCCTCTGTCCTTGGTTGCAACACTCACTAC
Organism: Oncorhynchus mykiss; assembly: GCF_013265735.2. Taxonomy (NCBI): domain Eukaryota; kingdom Metazoa; phylum Chordata; class Actinopteri; order Salmoniformes; family Salmonidae; genus Oncorhynchus; species Oncorhynchus mykiss. The sequence continues at coordinate 19,505,118 of NC_050570.1, forward strand.
CGAGTTCCAAACTGCCTCTGGAAGCAACGTCAGCGTAAGAACTGTTCGTCAGGAGCTTCATGAAATGGGTTTCCATGGCCGAGCAGCCGCACACAAGCCTAAGAGCACCATGTGCAATGGCAAGTGTCGGTTGGAGTGGTGTAAGGCTCGCTGCTGTTGGACTCTGGAGCAGTGGAAACGTGTTTTTAGTTTATTAATTCGACCATTTAAAAAAAAACAACTTAAAAGCCATACATGCACATGAATAAAATCATCGAGGATAACACACAATAAAGTCTGGGACTAATTTCCATTGTGGTCCTCTTGAGACAAGATGGCTATACAAGATCGAACACAGTATGGCAGTGAAATAATAAAACAAAAACATAAAAGAAGAACATCTATCTCATCATTCCAGTTACATCATAGGGGTTATTCATATGGGCACAGAGGACATCAAACATATTTTTTCTTTATTTTAAAAGCTGCCCAGAGAGGACGTTGTTTTTATAGGCAGTGGCAACTCATTCCATTCTGAGGCTCCAGTATACAAGAAATTACCTTTCCCAGCATTCCTCCTGAACCTGTATAAGCACACATCAGCAACACCTGATCTGGTGCTGTGATTGTGTGCATCCCTAACACAAGGAAAGTAATCACTTAAATATCTGGGCGCAGGACCATAAATACTCCTGTAAACCAAACCTAGTCTAATCTGGGACACCCTAGCCTCAACAGGCAGCCAGTTTAGTTCCTGAAAGCAGCTCCTGCCTATGTGCGTACGTGGACTCACATAGGCAGGAGTGATGAATCACGCTTCACCATCTGGCAGTCCGGAGAATTCCAGGAGAATGCTATCTGCCCGAATGCATAGTGCCAACCAATGTTCCCTCAAAATGTTTGGCACTGGGCAAATTTCAGGTCTGTTGAGCGCAAGCTTTTAGCTTTGTTAGGATAGTTGCATTAAAAGTGACTAATTACGCTGATTCGATCCCATTTGCCACAGTAAAGGGAAATGTTGATAGTGTTAACAGGGAAAGCTCTACTGGTCACCAACCTTTTCTGAGTCGAGATCACTTTCTGAGTCAAAATGCAAGCCTAGGTCTACTGCTCAGATTTGTTTTTAACATAAAAAATGTACGCCTGTGCATCATTAACAAATTAAAAACAGTTCTGTAGCAATGATGTTTGTGCAGTAAGCTATAGACCCAATACATTATCACTGCATTCTGGCTTTGCTTGAATTGCCCTGTACGGACCATTTAAAAATATATATATTTCAAAATTTGAGGTATTCTATATGATCACACTAGTAATAAATACGTTGTTGTATTACTTGTGAGGCACAACTGAGTGAGCGTTTTAAATCATTTGCTTTTCATTTTACTGGGCTGATGATGCCTGCATCTGATGGTCGGTCAGTCTCCTCTCTCTTTTCTCCACTGACTCTCACCAAAAAGGGACACCAATCTCCAGCGGATGATGACAACTCCAGTCACACCTCATTATTTCTGCATGGACAAGTTCATGGTACTTTTATGAACAAAGAAAGTGAAATATTCCTAAAGATGAAAAAAGACCCAAGCTGCTAATAACAACTAGAACGCAAGCCTATCGATTTACACTTTCATACTCATTCATTACTGCTGCAGTGCTTGTTGTAGCGCTGAGTGGAAATGGGAAGAATGTGCATTTTTTGGCTTATAAAAGTCTTGAATACAAAGTGTTGACAGTAGAGGTCGACTGATTATGATTTTTCAGCGCCGATACCGATTATTTGAGGACCAAAAAAGACGATACCGGTTAACCGGACAATTTTCTATATATAATGACAATTAAAACAATACTGAAGGAACACTTTTATATTAACTTAATATAATACATAAATAAAATCAATTTAGTCTCAAATAAATAATGAAACATAAACATTAAATAATGCAAAAACAAGGTGTTGGAGAAGAAAGTAAGTGCAATATGTGCCATGTAAAAAATCTAACTTTTAAGTTCCTTGCTCAGAACAAGTTTTAGGTTGTAGTTATTACAGGACTATTTCTCTCTATACCATTTGTATTTCGTATACCTTTGACTATTGTATGTTCTTATAGGCGCTATAGTATTGCCTGCTTAATCTCGGGAGTTGATAGGCTTGAAGTCATAAACAGAGCTGTGCTTCAAGCATTGCAAAGAGCTGCTGGCAAACGCAGTAAAGTGCTGTTTGAATGAACGGTTACGGGTCTGCTGCTGTCTACCACTGCTCAGTCAGACTGCACTCTCAAATATCAAATCATAGACTTAATTATAATATAATAAACACACAGAAATATGAGCCATGGGTCATTAATATGGTCAAATCTGGAAACCTATCATTTATCGAAAGGGTGGAATCCCTAAAATTCTGAATTCTTGAATCAGCCCTAATTAATTGGACCACCTCTAGTTGACAGTGCTCAGTAAGAACTTAAACATGAAGTCATAAAAACAGCAGCTCTTTGCTGTATTCGTTGACAGTTTCTCTCTAGTCATGGTTTTAAACATTTTGAAATCTCACAGTATCAACTTTGCTGTAGATTTCTTATACCTGCTACATTACTGCAGACATGGTAACCTGAGCAATCCGATTGGCGAGAGGTAGGTCTAGAGTGCACAAGGCTTTATCGATGGGTTATTTACAGAAATGTTTGGCGATCGACTAGGAATGCTTTGGAGATATAAAAGCGTAAATAAATAAAAACAGTATGGGGAAGAGGTAGGTAAAATTATGTGGGCTATTTACCGATAGACTATGTACAGCTGCAGCGATCGGTTAGCTGCTCAGATAGCAGATGTTTGAAGTTGGTGAGGGAGATAAAAGTCTCCAACTTCAGCGATTTTTGCAATTCGTTCCAGTCACAGGCAGCAGAGAACTGGAACGAAAGGCGGCCAAATGAGGTGTTGGCTTTAGGGATGATCAGTGAGATACACCTGCTGGAGCGCGTGCTACGGGTGGGTGTTGCCATCCGTGAACTGAGATAAGGCGGAGCTTTACCTAGCATGGACTTGTAGATGACCTGGAGCCAGTGGGTCTGGCGACGAATATGTAGCGAGGGCCAGCCGACTAGAGCATACAGGTCGCAGTGGTGGGTGGTATAAGGTGCTTTAGTAACAAAACGGATGGCACTGTGATGAACTGCATCCAGTTTGCTGAGTAGAGTGTTGGAAGCTATTTTGTAGATGACATCGCCGAAGTCGAGGATCGGTAGGATAGTCGGTTTTACTAGGGTAAGTTTGGCGGCGTGAGTGAAGGAGGCTTTGTTGCGGAATAGAAAGCCGACTCTAGATTTTTAATTTTAGATTGGAGATGTTTGATATGAGTCTGGAAGGAGAGTTTACAGTCTAGCCAGACACCTAGGTACTTATAGATGTCCACATATTCTAGGTCGGAAACATCAAGGGTGGTGATGCTAGTCGGGCGTGCGGGTGCAGGCAGCGAACGGTTGAAAAGCATGCATTTGGTTTTACTAGCGTTTTAAGAGCAGTTGGAGGCCACGGAAGGAGTGTTGTATGGCATTGAAGCTTGTTTGGAGGTTAGATAGCACAGTGTCCAAGGACGGGCCGGAAGTATACAGAATGGTGTCGTCTGCGTAGAGGTGGATCAGGGAATCGCCCGCAGCAAGCGCAACATCATTGATATATACAGAGAAAAGAGTCGGCCCGAGAATTTAACCCTGTGGCACCCCCATAGAGACTGCCAGAGGACCGGACAGCATGCCCTCCGATTTGACACACTGAACTCTGTCTGCAAAGTAGTTGTTGAACCAGGCAATGCAGTCATCAGAAAAACCGAGGCTACTGAGTCTGCCGATAAGAATATGGTGATTGACAGAGTCGAACGCCTTGGCAAGGTCGATGAAGACGGCTGCACAGTACTGTCTTTTATCGATGGCGGTTATGATATCGCTTAGTACCTTGAGCGTGGCTGAGGTGCACCCGTGACCGGCTCGGAAACCAGATTGCACAGCGGAGAAGGTACGGTGGGATTCGAGATGGTCAGTGACCTGTTTGTTAACTTGGCTTTCGAAGATCTTAGATAGGCAGGGCAGGATGGATATAGGTCTGTAACAGTTTGGGTCCAGGGTGTCTCCCCCTTTGAAGAGGGGGATGACTGCGGCAGCTTTCCAATCCTTGGGGATCTCAGACGATATGAAAGAGAGGTTGAACAGGCTGGTAATAGGGGTTGCGACAATGGCGTCGGATAGTTTCAGAAATAGAGGGTCCAGATTGTCAAGCCCAGCTGATTTGTACGGGTCCAGGTTTTGCAGCTCTTTCAGAACATCTGCTATCTAGATTTGGGTAAAGGAGAACGGGCGAGTAGCTGTGTGTGTGGGGGGAGGCCGAGGCCGAGGTTGGAGTAGCCAGGAGGAAGGCATGGCCAGCCGTTGAGAAATGCTTGTTGAAGTTTTCGATAATCATGGATTTATCGGTGGTCACCGTGTTACCTAGCCTCAGTGCAGTGGGCAGCTGGGAGGAGGTGCTCTTGTTCTCCATGGACTTCACAGTGTCCCAGCCTGCAGCTAAGAGGGAACATTGGTGCCAACTGAAAAATAGTCTGTGGCTGTTTTTCATGGTTCGGCTTTCGTGTAGTGTAATTAGCCTAAGTATCATATCTGTCTTTGTCTCTCTCATCGCAGGCTTCAATGGTACTAACTGTGAGAACAACATTGACGACTGCCCCGACCATCAATGCCGAAATGGAGGGACCTGCATGGACGGTGTCAATACTTACAACTGCCAATGCCCCCCAGAATGGACTGGTAAGGATAAAGAATAGTCCATGGTTTTGTGTCTGTCTGGTTGGCTTTACTTCTTTGTTTCAGTTTTTCGTTCAGTGTCTGTGTTTCTTTGTTTGTCTGTGGTTTCTCTCTGTGTCCAAATTGGGGGAGTTTTTTTCGTCTGGAATGTTCAACTGTTTTCCCCCTACAGGTCAGTTCTGTACTGAGGATGTGGATGAGTGTCGCCTGCAGCCCAACACATGTCAGAACGGGGGGACCTGCAGCAACATCCAGGGCAGCTACACCTGTGTATGTGTCAACGGCTGGAGTGGCCTGGACTGCTCTGAGAACATAGATGACTGTGCTACGGCTGCCTGCACCAATGGCTCCACCTGTATTGACCGTGTGGCATCCTTCCTTTGTGTCTGCCCCTATGGAAAAACAGGTGTGGGACAAAGCCTGTCTATAGTATAGATATATACAGATATCTCTTATGGACAGACTGATGGATAAATAGAAACAGAGTGTATTAATCCCCAGGGTTTATCTATAAGCACAGAAAACACACAGGCTGACTGACTGTTGAGTATTCCCTACCAGGTTTGCTCTGCCACGTGAACGATGCCTGCATTAGTAGCCCGTGCCGGGACGGGGCGCAGTGCGACACCAACCCCATCAACGGCATGTTCAACTGCAACTGTGCCCCAGGCTACATAGGAAGCACCTGCAATGACGACATCAATGAGTGCATCATAGGTGAGGAGGGACAGATCAGAACACATGATACCTAGAGTGCTTTTGTAATTTGACTTATTCTTTAAGAAAAATCCTTCCTTTCCCTTTGGTACTTTCGTTACTCCTTTATAGTTATGTGTATCTAACCTCTCTCAGGCTTCCCCTCAGGTCCAAACCCCTGTGAGCATGGAGGATCGTGTGTGAACACAGATGGCTCGTTCACATGTAACTGTGCGAGAGGTTATGGTGGGCCGCGCTGTGAGACAGACATCAATGAGTGTGCGTCCAGCCCCTGCCAGAATGACGGCACCTGTCTGGACCGCATAGGAGACTACAGCTGCATCTGTATGGAAGGTGTGTGTGATCAGTGATTCCCTATCTCTTTATAATTACACACACATAGTACTGTTGTGTAATATTCTCTCTCTGTTTCAAGGATTTGAGGGAACACACTGTGAGATTGACATCAACGAGTGTGCCAGCTCTCCATGTCTGAACCAAGGGACCTGTCTGGATCAAGTCAAACGCTACGTCTGCCAGTGCCCTCTAGGTTCGTCTGCCTTTTTTTAATCAAATTAATTTGTCATAGTGTTTCAGAAGGTTTGTATCTACAGTATTTGAAGCTGGGTTCCGTCCCTGGCCTTTAGGATTCAGTGGGGAGATGTGTCAGATCGACATTGACGAGTGTTCCAGCACACCATGTCTCAACGGGGCTAAGTGTATCGACCGTCCCAACGGCTACGAGTGTGAATGTGCTGAAGGTACTAGACCGCCTTCACTATCTCAACTTTAATTAACGTACCTTTCTCGCGTTTTTAAACATGATGTCTAAACTAAAGCATTAATACAAGGAATCTTTAACTGTTACTCAATGTTTGGTTTCTCTCGCCAGGCTTCTCGGGGCCGTTGTGTAATGAGAACATAGATGACTGTGACCCAGAGCCCTGTCACCACGGGGTTTGTCGTGACGGCATCGCAACCTTCTCCTGTGACTGTGACCCGGGCTACACCGGCTCTATCTGCAACGTCCAGTTCATGGAGTGCCACAGCAACCCCTGCCAGAACCGTGGACGCTGCATCGACCTGGTCAACAAGTACCAGTGCAACTGTCTGCCTGGCACCTCGGGTGAGCAGAGACACAGAATGGGTGGACTATTTTCATTTTATTGAACAAAAACTTTGTAATAAGAGGAAGGCAACAAGAGAATGTTTGGACAAACAGAAAAATAAACTTACATCTGCTAAACCATTGCCTCTCCCAAAAATATTAAGTAAAATAATAGGGGGAAAACGATCTCGAATGGCATTGAAATGACTATATACAAAAGTATGTGGACACCCCTTAAAATGAGTGGATTTGGCTATTTCAGTGACACCCATTGCTGACAGGTGTATAAAATCTAACACAAAGCTATGCCATCTCCAAAGACAAACATTGGTACAAGAATGGCCTTACTGAAGAGCTCAGTGACTTTCAATGTGGCATGTTATAGGATGCCACCTTCCCAACAAGTCAGCTCATCAAATTTTTGCCCTGCAAGAGCTGCCCCGGTCAACTTTAAGTGCTGTTATTGTGAAGTGGAAATGTCTAGGAGCAACAACTACTCAACTGCGAAGTGGTAGGCCACACAAGCTCACGTAGAAATTGTCTGTCCAAACTGTTCCAAACTGCAACGTCAGCATAAGAACTGTTCGTCAGGAATTTCATGAAATGGGTTTCCATGGACGCACAGCCGCACACTTGCCTAAGATCACCATGCACATTGCCAAGCGTCAGCCAGAGTGGTGTAAAGCTCGCCGCCATTGGACTCTGGAGCAGTGGATGGCAGTCCGATGGACAAATCTGAGTTTACTGCCAACTGTAAAGGTTGGATGAGGAATAATGGCTGTTTTACATGGTTCGGGCTAGGCCCCTTAGTGTAATCGCCCCTTAGTTCCAAAACATTTTTTTGTTGTTGAATTTTACCCCCTTTTTTCTCCCCAATTTCATGGTAGCTACTATCTTGTTTCATCGCTACAACTCCCATACGGGCTCCGGAGAGACGAAGGTTGAAAGTCATGCGTCCTCCGATACACAACCCAACCAAGCCGCACTGCTTCTTAACACAGCGCGCATCCAACCCGGAAGCCAGCCGCACCAATGTGTCGGAGGAAACACTGTGCACCTGGCAACCTTGGTTAGCGTGCACTGCGCACGGCCCGCCACAGGAGTCGCTGGTGCGCGATAAGACAAGGATATCCCTACCGGCCAATCCCTCCCTAACCCAGACGACCCTATGCCAATTGTGCGTCACCCCACGGACCTCCCGGTCGCGGCCGGTTACTGGGCGCAAACCCAGAGTCTCTGGTGGCACAGCTGCAGCGCCCCTAACCGCTGCGCCACCCGGAAGGCACCGTGAAGGGGCATCTTTTTAAAAGGGGCATCTTAACGCTATACCATACAATGACATTCTATTCGATTCTGTGCTTCCAACTTTGGGGCTACAGTTTGGGGAAGGCCCTTTCCTGTTTCAGCATGACAATGCTCCCATGCACAAAGCGAGGTCTATACAGAAATGGTTTGTTGAGATCGGTGTGGAAGAACTTGATTGGCTTGCACAGAGCCCTGACCTCAACCCCACCCAACACATTTGGACTGAATTGGAACACCGACTGCGAGCCAGGCCTAATCACCCAACATCAGTGTCCGACCTCATTAATGCTCTAGTGGCTGAATGGAAGCAAGTCCCCGAGGCAATGTTCCAGTGGAAAGCCTTCCCAGAAGAGTGGAGGCTGTTTGGGCAGCTAAAGGGTGGACCAACTCCATATGAATGGTCCAATGAGATGTTCAATGAGCAGGTGTCCACATACGTTTGGTAATGTAGTGTACTTACATTTATAGTTCCTTCACTCTGACCTGTTTGCTAACAGTCATCGAAAACAAAAGCTAGACAGTCAGGGAGTGTCAAAAATGCCAAAAGTGATGTATAGAGCAGGTGCATTCAACCGGCGGTCTGCAATGCATGGGGGTCTGCATAACAAAACAAAAAAATGTTGTTGATGTGAAAAACGTGTTTATTTAAAATGTTCTATAAATATCTCTAGCAACAATAGAAAAACAAACGTAATTACATACAGTAGAAAATATATTTTATTTCTAATTACTTTTTTTCTCAACAAATTACATTCACTGGAGTATTTGACTGGATCACTGGAGTAAAGTCTACACCCACTGTATTAGGCGCATTTGACAAATAACATTTTATAACACTGCTGGTTAGCTCTCCTGACCAAGCCATGTGTTGGCAAAAATGTATGTCTAACCTTTGATTAACCAGCTAAATAGCTGATCTTAGTGAAAATGTGTTTAGTTACCTTTTTACCTTATTGGCTCTGTTAGTTTACACTTCCTCTTCCAATTACGTATGGACATCAAAACAATCTACCAAATCTATTCATTTTTAAATGTTGATCACTTCCCCTTTCCATTATCATTCACCTGATAATAAGACAAGACCTGTTAACTTATTCTATGATGGGGTTCCCTGGGTCGCCGGTTTGCCTGGGAGGGTTCCCTGGGTAAGAAAAGGTTGAAGACCTCTTGGGCTTCCGGACCTCAGTGAATACCCGAATGTGACCCGTGCTGCAAAATGAGTGTGACACCCCTGGGCACAGAGAAGGGAGAGAGGAGCAGCAGAGCACACCTTTAAGTTCATACGTTTTAAATTGTCACCAGAAGTGGCCTCGCAGTCATTCTACCAAAACAATCTCCTGGTGGGGTATCCCCAACCCCATTACCTTAGCCACCGCTGCTGAAAAAAGTCCCAGGGAAAACACTTATGTGTAAAACTCTGGTCTGTCTTGACCATGACCAAACTATAGTTTGTAAACTTTAGTAGACCATGACTTCATTGGTGTCATGTAGCCCCAACTTACACTGCTGCTCAGAAGGTGCTCTCAGCCCCAAAGCACTGTGCTGTGCTGCTCTGAACCTGAAACACCAGCAGTTCCTACTCCGTTCTGTTGTGTTCTGTGGTGTGGAAGGGGCTTCCTGCAGCTCTCAGCACAATGCACTCAGACAGGAGTGGAACAGTCATAAGGGTCGTCTGATCTCTGCCCTGCTGTGCCCAGCACGCTGCCGTGGCCTGGGGGGGATTAGTGCGGCCAGAGCACTGGTGCTTTACAGACACATACAGCCAGTCAGCCATCCAGTTAGCTAGCTTAGGTCACACACACTTTCACTCGCTCAGCTCTCTTTGGAACACACCTGTTAAGCATGATCAGCTAGTCCACAGCTCCCCCTGATGGAGGCCATTAGAACTGCATCTACCTTGTGTAATGGAGAGCCTTATTCAAGTAACTTCAAAATGCATCCTTCATTTCTTACATTAGACTCAAGACTAAATGGTTTTCTTCTCAGGGGTGAACTGCGAGTTCAATGTTGACGACTGTGCCAGTAACCCCTGTGAATACGGAGAGTGCCAGGACGGGATCAATGAATACAAGTGTGTCTGTGCTCCAGGATACACAGGTAAACACACACTTCTCCCTCTCATCTAATCAGAAGCATTTCCATGTTAATGACAGCCTGATTTTTTTCCAGTGAATTAATTTACTTTCTGAATTCCTTCTCTCACAGGTGCAAAATGTGATGTGGACATCCATGAGTGTAACTCCAGCCCGTGTATGAGTGGGGGTACGTGTGTGGACAAGGTAAACGGCTTCATCTGCCAGTGTCCCCCTGGCACCCACGGCCCCTTGTGCCACTCTGGCACCAACCACTGTGCCCCCCAGCCCTGTGTACACGGAGACTGTGTAGAGCAGCAGAGCGGGTACGCTTCTCCTCACCTTATCTCTCTATCTATCTCTTTCTTGAGTTACGTACTTCATGTAAAATAATATTCCTACCCCTCCCCTGGTCTCTATGTAGGTACAACTGTGAGTGTGATTCTGGCTGGGTGGGGCAGCACTGTGACCAGGAGAAGGATGAGTGCCAGTCCAGCCCCTGCCAGTATAGCAGCACCTGTGTGGACAGACTCAACGGATACTCTTGCCAGTGTCGCCCCGGATTCACAGGTCTGAATCGGGGTTTAATTTATCCTTTATTAATATACAGATGATCCCATTAAACTGCAGTACCTAACAGATACACGTGTTTTTCTGTTCACCATTTTAGTTAACATCCCTCTCCCCTCAGGTGTGAACTGCGAGTTCAACATGGAGGAGTGTGCATCAAGCCCGTGTGAGAACCATGGTACCTGTGTGGATGGAGTCAACACCTACAGCTGCCTGTGTGATCCTCCATACTCCGGTAACAACACCAGTCACACTACTGTACTATCCAGGATACATTCCCTCTGTTGGAGCTGAGTTGATTTGTACCGTGGCCATTTGGGATATTACCAATATTGCTATGTGTGTCCACAGGAAAACACTGTGAGGAGGAGTTGGTTCCCTGTGCGTCTCATCCATGTGAGAGGGGAGGTGTGTGTCAGCCAACCCCAGACTACACCTTTTACACCTGTCGATGTCCCAGTGGCTGGCAAGGTGAGTAATTCATAGAAAGAGAGAAAAGGTTTGTTTGTGTGTGTCTGTGTGTTGGGGGACATTTTCTACCATTCAGTCATTGCGTTGATGTTAATTGCAATGGAATGTTTGTGAATAGGCCCCCGCTGCACTGAGGATGTGGATGAGTGCAGGAAGAACCCATGTCAGAACAGGGCCCGTTGCATCAACAGCCAGGGAAGCTACGTGTGCAAGTGTCGACCAGGCTACAGCGGTCTCAACTGCCAGACCAACATCGATGACTGCTCCCCCCGTGAGTTATCACACATTTCTCTTTTACTTAAATGTTTGACTTAATTTGTATCAACACGTATACTGCTGCATATTGGGTACTCTCCATGAGCACCTTGTACACTCTCATCTCAGTAGTTAGTTACTATTCTGGGTCTTTTAAACTTCTTGTCCGACTCCAACCCTTTCTTTTTATGTCTCTCTCCCTCCGTCTCCCTCTCAGACCCGTGTCTGAACGGCGGTTCCTGTGTGGACGAAGTGGGAGGGTTCTCCTGTGACTGCCGGCAAGGGTTTGATGGTGAGCGGTGTGAGGCAGAAGTGGACGAGTGTGCCAGTCAGCCGTGTCAGAATGGAGCTGTGTGCCGGGACTACGTCAACAGCTTTGTCTGTGTGTGCCGGCCAGGTTTTGATGGAATCCTCTGTGAACACAACATCCCAGAATGCACTGAGAGGTGGGTTAAAAAGGACTGTAACTATAGTCAATATTGTAAAGGGTTTAACGTTGAGACGCACTCAGAATTATTCTTCAATGAGTTTCCTTTTTGATATGTGGATTGGGACGCATTTAGATGTATAGAACATGTATTGAAAATGAATTTCCTTTGCAACGCACAAGGAATTCCTATCTACCTACATATGTTCGACTTTTCATCATGCTTGACTACATCTCTTTCTCAATTTGTTTCTCCCTTCCTCTAGTTCCTGTCTGAATAACGGGACCTGTGTTGATGACATCAACACCTTCTCGTGTCGTTGTCGTCCTGGCTTCTACGGCACCTTCTGTGAGTATGAGCAGAATGAGTGTGACTCTCAGCCCTGCAAGCATGGAGGAACCTGCACTGACGGCCTGGGCTCCTACCGCTGCACCTGCCCTGTGGGCTACAATGGACAGAACTGCCAGGTAGAGTGTGTGTAGTATGGTTCTTGCCTAGTTCTTCATTTTAAAATCAATGCTAACATTTTATACTCACTTTTCTCTCCTTGCAGAACTTTGTGAACCTGTGTAGCCAGCCACTGTGCCAAAATGGAGGGTCTTGTTCCCAGTCAGAGACCACCTGGTTGTGTCACTGTCCTGTGGGGTGGACTGGCATGTACTGTGATGTCCCCAACATGTCCTGTCAGGACTATGCTGCTCGGAACGGTGAGCAGGCCTCTATAGTACCATTTCTTCATTCTGTCACCAGTGAAATATGAAACTTATATAGGTAAAGATAATGACCATTTGATGAAGATATATTACGCATAATGCGTCTCTGGTTAACGTGTCTTTGTGTGTGTCTTTGTCTCGGCCAGGTATCCAAGTGGAGTTAGTGTGCAAGCACTCGGGTCGCTGCGTGAACGTGGGTAATGCCCACCAGTGTCAGTGCTTGCCTGGTTACACGGGCAGCTACTGTAACGAGATGGTGGATGAGTGCCTTTCCAACCCCTGCCGCAACGGGGCCACCTGCATGGACTACCAGGGCACATATGAGTGTATGGTAAGTTGTGTATGAATGTGTGTCTGCGTGTGGGATCTAAGTATTCCACTGACTGTACTGCACCCGGGGAAACATCTAAAAATGTATTTTTCTGTTCCAGTGCAAGGCTGGCTACCAGGGGGTGAACTGTGAATATGATGTGGATGAGTGTCACTCTAATCCTTGTCACCACGGAGGAACCTGCATCAACCTCATAAACCGCTTTTCCTGCGCCTGCCCACCTGGCACTAATGGTAAGCAGATACCGGAAGATTCTCTTCCTTTATCTATCTCTTTCTGGCCCATTGGTTTTGCGTAATGTACAACTATAATTCTGACCTCTGAACTGATGGTCTTCACTCCCACTCTCCTCTCTCTCTCTTCTCCCCCTCTCTGTAGGTGTTCAGTGTGAGGTGAATGTGGACGACTGTGCTCCCAAGCCTGGCTCCTGGGAGCTTCGCTGTCTGAATGGGGGCCAGTGTGTAGACGGGGTGGGACGCTACACCTGCTCCTGCCCCCCTGGCTTTGCTGGGGAACACTGTGAGGGGGACGTCAACGAGTGTCTCTCTGGTCCCTGCCAGTCTCCTGGCAGCCTGGACTGTGTACAACTGGCCAATGACTACCAGTGCCGCTGTCGCTTGGGCTACACAGGTAGAGTGCCCCTCTGTATATGTTAGACAGTATCAAGTTACCTAGCTTACCCCACATTCATGCTGTATAACATGACATGTCTGTCTGTTGTCCTAGGACGCCGCTGTGAGTCCATGGTGGACCTGTGCCAGTCGAAGCCGTGCCATAACAGTGGCACCTGCTCCATGAACATGAGCTCAGTGCATGGATACACATGCATCTGTCAACCAGTAAGTCATATAACGTTACTCTACCCTTTTCAATGTTCGTTTTCCAACTGCCAGACTGCTGTGTTACTAAGTACTCCGTGTGCCAGCTTGCTGATCTTTCTCTCTTTGTTTTGAATGGATTTACAACTGCATAGAAATTGCATTGTGTTGTATAAAATGTATTTACCTCTAATGTAGATATGGAGTGAGTTTTTTTTCCTACTGCAGGGTTTCCAAACACGGTGCATGTTTTGGTTTTTGCCCTAGCACTACACAGCTGATTTAAGTAATCAACTCATCATCAAGCTTTGATCATTTGAATCAACTATGTAGTGTTAAGGCAAAAACCAAAATGTGCACCCATTGGGTTTCCGAGGACCGAGTTTGGGAAACGCTGACCTGCTGGCTTGTTTTCCAAACCACTAACCACTTCCTTCTCCTTATTGTCACGCTTGCTTCAGAGGGTGAAACAACACAGGTCAGGTATGACTGAGAACAGCAGTGTTCTAGGAAGATACCGAACTTAGTAGATTCTCCCAGCTTTTCTGACTAGTCAACTGCAGTAATGCATGTTAGAGATGTAAAACGGAGACCACAGGTATCTGTCTAGCCAGTCTGTTCACATGTCTGATGCCCACTCTGTCCCGACCCCTCAGGGCTTCACTGGCTTCAACTGTGGAGAGGTGGAGGGCTACAACTGTGCCAAGCTGCGTTGCCAGAACGGCGGGCATTGCCAGGAGTCTCAGGTTGGTCGTCCGCACTGCCGTTGCCAGCCAGGCTTCAGTGGGCCCCGCTGCGAGACCGTTCACAGCTGCCAGAACCGGCCCTGTCTGAACGGAGGCACCTGTATGAAGGACCCACTCTACCAGTACAGCTGTCACTGCCCAGCCCACTTCTCAGGCAGGCACTGTGAGAATGTCATCTTCGATCCGTCTTCCAGCACCCCCGCCTCCTGCCCCCACGTAGAGTGTGAGCAGCATTCTGGGGATAAGGTGTGTGACCCGCAGTGCAACAGCCATGAGTGCCAATGGGATGGAGGGGACTGTTCTCTACATTGGCGCCAGCCATGGGTCAACTGCACCGCCCCGGTGCCCTGCTGGGAGCTGTTCCGCAACGGCCGATGTGACCCCGAGTGTGACAACTCTGGCTGCCTCTTCGACAGCTTTGAGTGTCAGGAGAGCGCACAGTCTTACTGCAAGTAGGTACAAGAATGTGCAACAACATAAAGACATCAAATACACATGTACACTGAGTATACCAAACATTTAAGAACATTTATGAGTTGCACGCCCCCTTTTGCCATCAGAACGGCCTCAATTCGTCGGGGCATGGAATCTGCAAGGTGTTGAAAGCGTTCCACAGGGATGCTGGCCCATGTTGACTCCAATGCTTCCCACAGTTGTGTCAAGTTGACTGGATGTCCTTTGGGTCGTGGACCATTCTTGATACACCCAGGAAATTGTTGAGCGTGAAAAACCCAGCAGTGTTGCAGTTCTTGACACAAACTGGTGCGCCTGGCACCTACTACCATATCCCGTTCAAAGGCACTTCCATTTGTTGTCTTGCCCATTCACCCTCTGAATGACACACATACACAATCCATGTCTTAAAGCTTAAAAATATATTTTTAACCTGTCTCCTCCCTTTCATCTACACTGACTGAAGTGGATTTAACAAGTGACATCAATAAGGGATCATAGCTTTCCCCTGGATTCACCAATCTGTCATGAAAGAGCAGGTGTTCTTAATGTTTTGTACACTCAGTGTGTATGTCTTATTAATTACATTCAAATTTCAAAGTTTATTAACCCATAGGAACTTCTAGAGTCTTCTGAATTCCCTAACCCTCTCCCTTGTCCTGTATACAGGTATGATAAGTACTGTGCGGCTCACTATGCCAACAAGATCTGTGATAAGGGCTGTAACACGGAGGCATGTGGCTGGGACGGCCTGGACTGCTCTGGAGACACCCCTGCTGTGGTGGCTGACGGAACGCTGGTGATCGTAGTGTTACTGCAGCCTGAGGAGCTAATGGGAGACATGAGAGGCTTCCTGCGCTCCCTGGGAACCCTGCTGCACACCAACCTCCGTGTCAAGATGGACGACCAGCAGAAACCTATGTTGTATCCGTACTACGGCCTCGAGCACGACGGCGCCAATGAAGGACAGCCTTCTACCATGAAGCTTAGAGGCAAACGGGAGCTAGACAAGGAGGTTGTCGGGTAAGGAGATGTGTATTTATCCTGTCTCTCCCTCTTTCTCTGTCTCTCTCTCTTTCTCTACAAGATAAGATGAGGTGTGTGTATAGTCTTCCATGTTGGGAAGTAAGACTAACGGAATTTGTGTTTGCTGCAGGTCTAAGGTGTACCTGGTGATCGATAACCGTAAGTGTTCTGAGCGCTCCATGGACTGCTTCTCCAGCACAGAGCTGGCTGCATCCTTCATCGCTGCTGAGTACTTGAAATCTGAGCTGCCCTACCCTGTGGTCTCTGTCAACAGTAAGTCCCTCTCCTTTCTTCCCAGTGTGATTTCTGAGACACCTTTAAAACACCCTAATGGTTGTTACATCAGCACACAATTATCTTTGATCACAGACCTGATTAAACCCACTTATCATGTTCTTTGGTAAGAAATGGACACTCTGTTCCATGCTCTGAATGCAGAGCCCATTTCAGATAGCATCACCTACTTAAGAGTTCCATGTCTCCTCCACCACCAGGTGACCCTACGGAACCCCATAAGCCCCCCTTCCTGCTCTACCTGGCTGTGGGAGCAGCCGTCATCATCCTGCTCATCTTGGTGCTGGGCGTGCTGGCCGCCAAGAGGAAACGCAAACACGGCATCCTCTGGCGCCCCGATGGCTTCCTGGCCAAGAAGGATGACAAGAGGCGAGAACCCGTGGGCCAGGACGACTTCGGCATGAAGTGAGTGGAGAAAAGACAGAAGTTGCGTCTGAAATGGCACCCTATTCCGTGTATAGTGCACTACATTTGACCAGGGCCTGCATACGGTCAATATATATTTATTGTTTTATTAAATTACTGCACTACACCGGGAATAAAGACAAATGTGTACCTCTATTCTGTACCATACTCTAGTATGTTCAGAATGATTCAGAATGGAACTGAGACAAATGTTTGACTGGTGTACCATCATGTAGGGTGTAATTCTCCTGAGCCACACACTGACCTCTTTTTCCTCTCCTCCCTGCAGGAACTTCAAGACCCAGGATGGAGGGATGATAGATGGAGGCCAGAGGTGGATGGAAGAGGAGGCTCCGCCAAAGAAAGTAAGGGTGAGCGAGAAGAGGAACCCTTCTTGGCAGCCATTTTGGGTCAGAACGCTCACCAGCTACTGAGTCGTTCCAGGAAATAAGTGACTTTTGCCTCCCTTTGATATTTTAAGTAGAAATGTTGGACAAATATTGAAATCTGAAAGCCTTGTATATTAAAGGAAGTGCCCTTTTTAATATAGACTATATGTAAAATTAAATAAATCCGGGACATTTTGACATGTCCCTCTAAGCATCCTCTGACTTCTAAGAAGATTTTTAACCCTAAGCCCTAGTTATTTAGTTGTTTTAAAATAGTCATTTCTACAGGTTATTATTAATTTCATGTGATACGTGATTAATTTTAAGGTCAACCTTTTTATGTGAACTGAACTCTTGTTTCCATATGGTGAAAATATTCATTTATTTATTTTTTTAAATCAAAAGAGACATTGAACAGTCAATGTCCTAGTGTAAAAGCAGGTGAACTGGTTGTACTCTTTTTGTGGTGGAAAATTGAGCAAGTTGAGCATAACACGTCAACCATGTTACCCAGAGTTAGGTTTTATTTAACCTCTTGAGATTGGAAAACACTTTTTTTATGTGGTCTTTGACAGAAAGGTAGAATTAGGTGAAATCCACAAAGTTACACTACTCTAAAGGCACCTAATTGGCAGAACAACCTACTATACAGTGCCTTGCGAAAGTATTCGGCCCCCTTGAACTTTGCGACCTTTTGCCACATTTCAGGCTTCAAACATAAAGATATAAAACTGTATTTTTTTGTGAAGAATCAACAACAAGTGGGACACAATCATGAAGTGAAACGACATTTATTGGATATTTCAAACTTTTTTAACAAATCAAAAACTGAAAAATTGGGCGTGCAAAATTATTCAGCCCCTTTACTTTCAGTGCAGCAAACTCTCTCCAGAAGTTCAGTGAGGATCTCTGAATGATCCAATGTTGACCTAAATGACTAATGATGATAAATACAATCAAGTAATGTAATCAAGTCTCCGTATAAATGCACCTGCACTGTGATAGTCTCAGAGGTCCGTTAAAAGCGCAGAGAGCATCATGAAGAACAAGGAACACACCAGGCAGGCCCGAGATACTGTTGTGAAGAAGTTTAAAGCCGGATTTGGATACAAAAAGATTTCCCAAGCTTTAAACATCCCAAGGAGCACCGTGCAAGCGATAATATTGAAATGGAAGGAGTATCAGACCACTGCCAATCTACCAAGACCTGGCCGTCCCTCTAAACTTTCAGCTCATACAAGGAGAAGACTAATCAGAGATGCAGCCAAGAGGCCCATGATCACTCTGGATGAACTGCAGAGATCTACAGCTGAGGTGGGAGACTCTGTCCATAGGACAACAATCAGTCGTATATTGCACAAATCTGGCCTTTATGGAAGAGTGGCAAGAAGAAAGCCATTTCTTAAAGATATCCATAAAAAGTGTCGTTTAAAGTTTGCCACAAGCCACCTGGGAGACACACCAAACATGTGGAAGAAGGTGCTCTGGTCAGATGAAACCAAAATTGAACTTTTTGGCAACAATGCAAAACGTTATGTTTGGCGTAAAAGCAACACAGCTGAACACAACATCCCCACTGTCAAACATGGTGGTGGCAGCATCATGGTTTGGGCCTGCTTTTCTTCAGCAGGGACAGGGAAGATGGTTAAAATTGATGGGAAGATGGATGGAGCCAAATACAGGACCATTCTGGAAGAAAACCTGATGGAGTCTGCAAAAGACCTGAGGCTGGGATGGAGATTTGTCTTCCAACAAGACAATGATCCAAAACATAAAGCAAAATCTACAATGGAATGGTTCAAAAATAAACATATCCAGGTGTTAGAATGGCCAAGTCAAAGTCCAGACCTGAATCCAATCGAGAATCTGTGGAAAGAACTGAAAACTGCTGTTCACAAATGCTCTCCATCCAACCTCACTGAGCTCGAGCTGTTTTGCAAGGAGGAATGGGAAAAAATCTCTCTATGTGCAAAACTGATAGAGACATACCCCAAGCGACTTACAGCTGTAATCGCAGCAAAAGGTGGCGCTACAAAGTTTGAAATATCCAATAAATGTCGTTCCACTTCATGATTGTGTCCCACCAAAAAATACAGTTTTATATCTTTATGTTTGAAGCCTGAAATGTGGCAAAAGGTCGCAAAGTTCAAGGGGGCCGAATACTTTCGCAAGGCACTGTACATAATGGCATTGAGTCAGTGTCTAAAAATCTCTCCTCCTTTGCCTCCCTCTCCCCCAGACTGAGGACAAGCCCCTGCTGCCCATGGGTGTGGATGGAGGAGTGGACAGACGGGAGTGGACCCTGCAGCACCACAAGGCTGCTGACATCTCTCTCACTCCACCACAGACTGATCTGGAGGCAGACTGCCTGGATGTCAATGTCAAAGGACCAGGTAGAGTTTAAGATTGAATATGATTGGTGTCAATCAAGTGTAAGGATACCTAACTGAGAAGTGATTGCTGTGTGTTTTTTGACTGACCAAATGGCAAACAATATTTTCCAGATGGTTTTACCCCCCTGATGCTGGCCTCTCTACGAAACGGAGGGGCATCTGATTGCGGCCTGCAGGCGGAGGAGGAGGAAGAGAGCGGGGGAGATGAGCCGGGACCCAACGCCATCTCAGACCTCATCACCCAGGGTGCAACAGTCATGGCCCAGACAGACCGCACCGGGGAGACGGCACTCCACCTGGCTGCTCGCTACGCCCGGGCCGACGCCGCCAAGAGGCTGCTGGACGCTGGGGCAGACGCCAACGCTCACGACAACATGGGTCGCACCCCTCTCCACGCTGCTGTGGCAGCCGATGCCCAGGGAGTGTTCCAGGTGAGAGGCTAGAAAAATACTCATTGGAGCAGCTGAAAACTATTCCTCGTACTGCGCTCACATGGGCACCAGTTCAAAAATCTTATTGCAGTCTTTTAAATGTTATTTTGAAATCATCACTGTATGTTTAATGTGGGTTTATTTAATGGAAAATAACTTGAAATATACTGAATAAAAATATAAACGCAACATGCAACAATTTCAAAGATTTTTACTATGTTACATATAAGGAAATCATTCAATTTAAATAAATGATTTAGGCCCTAATCTATGGATTTCACTTTACTGGGCATAGGTGCAGCCGTTGGTGGGTCTGGTCAGAATAATCAGATTGTGATGTCATTCTGTGGGCCAAAAGCTCTATCCCACCTGAACAGATTGAAATTCCAGGTGTTTTTATATTTAAAAAAAATTTTTGGCTCTTACAATAAAAGGGCATTTTCATCATTTTTGTTTTAAAATTCATTGTTATTACAACTTCAGTGTGGAAATATCATTAATATGCAATATTCAGAAATCGTTTCGCCATATCCTGGTTGCTAAATTTCGAATAGTTTGCCTAATTTCAGTTTGTGACAAAACAAGAAATGTATAGTGTAGAGAATCATTGTACCATCTAAACCACTGTTAAATATATACTGAGTGTACAAAACATGACAGAGGGAAAAAAGTTTGACTGCACTGCCCCTTTAACACGGTTCCCCTCTCAGATCCTGATCCGTAACCGGGCCACGGAGTTGGATGCCAGGATGAATGATGGCACCACACCTCTGATCCTGGCTGCCAGGCTGGCTGTGGAAGGCATGGTGGAGGAACTGGTACATTGCCACGCTGACATCAACGCTGTCGACGACCACGGTGAGCACTGGCATTGTTTTTACATGTATATTGTATGATTTTACGTTGGTTTTATACAGGTAACCCATTGGGATTAGAGATTTGTTCTAAACTGAGATTACGTTGAGAGCAAACAACAAGCTGCACAAGAACTCACTACTGTAATGGTCCAGGTTACAGAGTGGCTCAGTGACTCGTGTTTGCATCTCAATGTGAAAAAAACTGTTTGCATGTTCTTTACAAAGAGGGCAACAGATGCTACTGAACCAGATGTCTGTGTCAGGGGAGAAGCTCCAGGTGGTATCTGATTTGAAGTACCTTGGCATCATACTTGATTCCAACCTCTCTTTTAAAAAGCATGTGAAAAAGGTCATTCAGATAACCAAATTCAACCTAGCTAATTTCCGATTTATACGAAATTGTTTGACTACAGAGGTAGCAAAACTGTACTTCAAATCTATGATACTTCCCCACTTAACATACTGCTTGACTAGTTGGGCCCAAGCTTGCTGTACAACATTAAGACCTATTCAGTCTGTCTACAAACAGGCTCTCAAAGGGCTTGATAGGAAGCCCAATAGCCATCATCACTGTTACATCCTCAGAAAGCATGAGCTCCTGAGTTGGGAAAATCTTGTGCAATACACCGACACATCTTGTATTCAAGATCCTAAATGGCCTGGCTCCCCCTCCACTCAGTATTTTTGTTAAACAGAAAACCCAAACAAATGGCAGCAGATCCACAAGGTCCGCCATGAGAGGTGACTGTATAGTTAGTTCCCTTAAGGAAAAGCACCTCTAGTAAATCCGCTTTCTCTGTGAGAGCTTCCCATGTCTGGAATACACTGCCATCAGACACACATAACTGCACCACCTATCATACTTTCACAAAATGTATGAATACATGGCTAAAGGTCAATCATATTTGTGAACATGGTCCCTAGCTGTGTATTGCCGCTTTCCATGTTGTCTGTAGCTTGTGAGGTGTGGAAACACTTTGTTGCTTTTATGAATTTTGTCTTGCTGCTTTTTGTTCTATGTTGCTCTGTCTGTATGCTACGTCTTGCTTGTCCTATGTTGCTCTGCATGTGCTCACTGCTCAATGATTGTCTATATTGTAATTGTTTTTAATAACCTGCCCAGGGACTGCGGTCGAAAATTAGCCGGCTGGCTAAAACCGGCACTTTTACTGAAACGTTGATTAATGTGCACTGTCCCTGTAAAAATAAAATAAACTCAAACTGTTCAGTAATACTTAAATAGGAAATGTTGTTTTAGTGATTTTCTCATTGAGCACTGCCATACAGGGCAATAATTAGGAAAGACCTTAGAACCTTACAGTCCCATCTGTGCAAAACATAGTTCTGAGATGTTTTTATTTTTTTTAACCTTTATTTAACTAGGCAAGTCAGTTAAGAACAAATTCTTATTTACAATGACTGCCTAGGAACAGTGGGTTAACTGCCTTGTTCAGGGGCAGAACAACAGATTTGTACCTTGTCAGCTCAGGGATTTGATCTAGCAACCTTTCGTTTACTGGCCCAACTCTCTAAACACTAGGCTACCTGCCCCCCCTATTAAGTATTGTTTTCAGAACTGTTTTGTAGTGAATTCTTCTTTCATAACCCATTAAGGTCCTCACCTTTTATAGGTACCTAAAGTGCAGATTATCAAAATCCTGAGACATTTGAAGATCTGTTTTTTTCAGGGGGATGCAATTGAACCTAAATAGAACCTTATGGCTATGACATGTCAATCTGGGTTCAGCCACAAGGTTCTTTCTGAATTAGACAGAAAACTGTAGCTATTTGAATACATGATACATTATAGAATAGCATTATTTTACCAAGACAGTCAAGACACATCAAATACATCAAGAAATGTAATATGATAATCAGACAAATGACTGTCATTACTGAATGACTATGTGACAACGTCATTTACTTGTTTTTTGCTTACGTGCCATTATTGCTGACTAGACTAGCCCATACATGGAGAAAGATGGCAAGAACGTGTGCTGATTGGTCTGTCTATTTGTTCAGGCTTGTGATTGGATTGCAGATAGAACCTTATAGTGGCAAGATAACTTTTTAGTTTTTCATTTTTCTCACTTAAAATTAACTATCAAACATTTGACGTCACAGACATATGAAGAACCATCTAAAGATGAATTGTGTGATTTTAACTATAAAAAAAAAAAAACTAAAAGTCAACCTTATAGTCCCATGGTTTCAATCTTGCTCTCAATGGAGCCCAGTTACCATTACAATTCCATTAAAGCTGGGTCATGAGTTTGTTGCGGTTTTGTCATTTGCATTTCGGTCATGCCATTACTTGAGGACCAACCTTCTCAAAAAAATAAAAAGTGGGCAGTCAAAATAGTTTTGTGCCATAACAGAGCAATTTGCATGTCTGTCTTTGACTCATATTCCTCTCTCTCTCAGGTAAATCTGCTCTGCACTGGGCAGCTGCTGTGAACAATGTGGAGGCCACTCTGGTGCTGCTGAAGAATGGAGCCAACAGAGACATGCAGGACAACAAGGTTTGTACTACCTCAGTTTGCATTTCACTTCTACCTTGTATTGCACATGTTTTCAAACCTCAAAAGTAGTCTTTAAGTCAAGCTACAGTGCATTCAGAAAGTATTCAGACCCCTTCACTTTTTCTATATATTTTTAAGTTACAGCCTTATTCTAAAATTTATTGAATACATTTTTTCCTTCATCAATCTACACACAATAATACCACATCATGACAAAGTGAAAACTGGGTTTTAGAATATTTTGGGAAAAAATCATTACAAAAATAACTTATTACTAAATTATTCAGACCCTTTGCTATGAGACTCGAAATTGAGCTCAGGTGCATTCTGTTTCCATTGATCATCCTTGATGTTTCTACAACTTGACTGGAGTCCACCTGTGATAAATTCAATTGATTGGACATGATTTGGAAAGGCACACACCTGTCTATATAAGGTCCCACCGTTGACAGTGCACGTCAGAGCAAAAACCAAGCCATGAGGTCTAAAGAATTGTCTGTAGAGCTCTGAGACAGGATTGTGTCGAGGCACAGATCTGAGGAATAGTACCAAAACATTTCTGCAGCATTGAAGATCCCCAAGAACACAGTGGCCTCCATTCTTAAATGGAAGAAGTTTGGAACCACCAAGAATCTTCCTAGAGCTGGCCGTCAGGGAGGTGACCAAGAACCCGATGGTCACTCTGACAGAGCTTCAGAGTTCTTCTGTGGAGATGGGAGAACCTTCCAGAAGGACAACCATCTTTGTAGCACTCCACCAATCAGGCCTTTGTGGTAGAGTGTCCAGATGGAAGCCACTCCTCAGTAAAAGGAACATGACAGCCCGCTTGGAGTTTGCCAAAAGGCACCTAAAGTATTTTCAGACCAAGAGAAACAAGATTCTCTGGTCTGATGAAACCAAGATTGAACTGAATGTCAAGTGTCACGTCTGGAGGAAACCAGGCACTGCTCATCACCTGGCCAATACCTTCCCTACGGTGATGCATGGTGGTGGCAGCATCATGTTGTGGGGATTTTCTTCAGCGGCGGGGACTGGGAGACTAGTCAGGATTGAGGGGTAAGATGAATGGAGTAAAGTACAGAGAGGTCCTTGACAAAAACCTGCTCCAGGGCGCTCAGGACCTCAGACTGGGGCGAAGTTCCACCTTCCAACAGGACAACAACCCTAAGAGCACAGCCAAGAAAACGCAGGCGTGGCTTTGGGACAAGTCTTTGAATGTCCTTGAGTGGCCCAGCCAGAGCCCGGACTTGAACCCGATAGAACATCACTGGAGAGACCTGAAAATAGCTGTGCAGCGACGCTCCCCATCCAACCTGGCAGCGCTTGAGATGATCTGCAGAGAAGAATGGTAGAAACTCCCAAAATACAGGTGTGCCAAGCCTGTAATGTCATACCCA
Organism: Oncorhynchus mykiss; assembly: GCF_013265735.2. Classification (NCBI taxonomy): domain Eukaryota; kingdom Metazoa; phylum Chordata; class Actinopteri; order Salmoniformes; family Salmonidae; genus Oncorhynchus; species Oncorhynchus mykiss. The sequence continues at coordinate 19,529,564 of NC_050570.1, forward strand.
AGAAGACTCGACGTTGTAATCGCTGCCAAAGGTGCTTCAACAAAGTACTGAGTAAAGGGTCTGACTACTTATGTAAATGTGATATTTACGTTGTTATGGGGTATTGGTAGATTTCAGAAGAGGCGGAAAAAGTATTTATTCCATTTTAGAATAAGGCTGTAATGTAACAAAATGTGGAAAAAGTGAAGTGGTCTGAATACTTTTTGAATGCACTGTATGTCCCATATTCTATCACGAGGATGATCTTTTATTTGCTTGGTACATGCCTTCATGGCTTGTTTCTCCTGTTGTGTTCCTTCAGGAGCAGACCCCGTTGTTCCTGGCAGCCAGAGAGGGTAGTTTTGAGGCAGCCCAGGTTCTGCTGGACCACTACTCTAATAGGGACATCACAGACCACCTGGACCGGCTGCCCCGCGACACCGCACAGGAGCGCATGCACCATGACATCGTACGTCTGCTTGACCAGTACAACCTGGTCCACAGCCCTCACAATGGCCCCAACCACATGGGCGGGGGACACTCTTCCTTGGTCTGTGGAGGCAATGGCGCTGGCTACATGGGCATGCGCCCCGGACCCCAGAGCAAGAAGAGCAGGCGCGGCGGGGCAAAGGTTGGAGGGGTGGGTGGGGCTACAGCAAAAGAGCTGAAAGACATGAAGGCCAAGCGGAGAAAGAAGCCAACGGGAGGAGAAGGGCCTGCAGTGGGAGGAGCCAGTGGCAACGGCACTAAAGCTGCAGGAGGGCTGTCGGAGAGCTCAGTCACCATGTCCCCTGTCGACTCCCTGGAGTCTCCACACTCATACATAGGAGATGCTGCCTCCAAAACGACCAACTCTCCTCTCCTGGGCAGCCCCTCCTCCAGGCCCCTGCTGCCCCCAGTCAGCCACATGCTGGGCCAGCAGCAGAGCTGGGTGGGCTCGAAGCATGGCTACGGTGGCCACATGTTCAACCTCCTCCCCCAGCAGATGGGCAGTGGCCACCCTAGCATGTCCCAGCACCATGGCCAAGGCCTGCTCACCCCTATGAATGTCACCATGAGCCGTGAGCAGCTGCCTCCCATTGTTACCTTCCAGATGATGGCGCCGGGGGGCGGGCAGGCCCTGCTGAAGCAGCCCCAGCCTGGGCAGGTGCAGTCCCAGGGGCAAAACCAGGGCCAGCCCCAATCTCAGCAGGGCCCTACTCACCTCCACTGCACCCAGGGCATGTTGTACCAGATGACCAACATGAGCCTCCAGCACAGCCTGTCTCACAGCCTCCCTCACCCCCACTCCCATGGCCTGGCCCACGGCCACGGCATGGTGCAGGATGGCCAGTCCCGCCAACAGCTCCCTCCCTATCAGGCTATGCAGAGCCCCGTGGATAAGTACCCAACCCCTCCTTCTCAGCACAGCTACGTAACGGCTGGCTCGGAGGGCACCACCCCGGGGTATCCGGCTCACCCGCCCAGCGAGCACCCTTACCTCACCCCCTCCCCTGAGTCCCCTGACCCCTGGTCCTCCTCCTCCCCCCACTCCAACTCAGACTGGTCTGACGTCACCACCAGCCCCACCCCCCTGGGGAACCCCCATGCACTGCCGCCTCTCCGCCACACACACATTCCGGAGCAGCTGCAGCCGCAGTCCCAGCAGACACAACAGAACCCCCAGCAGCCTCAGCGTGGCAACATGCAGGTGTTTGCATAGACAAGAGGACTCTATTAAAGTGCCCAACTCTTAAATGCTTTGTTGATCTTTGTAGTTACAACACTTAAACTCTTATCCATCACTTGTTTTTGTCTTATCGTCTCTCTGGTTACTGTAATCACTTTTACACTTCATTGTCACACGATTTTCTTCAATTTTGCACTTAAAGATAGTGTATAGTCTTGTATGTGTATTGTCAACTAAAACCAAAAACTGTTTAAGTACCTTTGACATTTAAAAGTGACGGATACTCAGAAATCAAACAAGGAACCAGAGCCAAACGGTGATCATGTAAGGAAAATGGACTGTTCAAGAAGACACCAAGACAGAATCGACATTGGATATTGCCTAACTCTGCTTCTTATTGTCATCCCTCTTGGGACGTTTCTTTGGGCTGAGACTTATTTTATTTAAAAAATTAAGGAAATAATTGCTCATTTAACATGCCTTCATTTTCATTCACTGTTTTATGTAGACTTCTGCCAAGGACATAGGGTTTCATTGAAAATTAACTTGGCTTTTTATATGATGGGTTATGTTCGCTTATGTTAAGATGTGTTCACTAAGCGAAGACTGCCTTATGGATTCGTATTATGGAATGTATCTGATTAGGATGTGGTGATGCTATTTGAGGGACTATTGTGTGGTTAGAAACACACACACAAGCTAAAAACATGCAGATACATCTCTTCAATGTGTGGTTCTAAGCTAAACTGTGGTGTAAATAGTTGTCATGTACACTGAGTATACCAAACATTAGGAACACGTTCCTAATATTGAGATGCACCCCTTTTGCCCTAAGAACAGACTTCTTGATACACACAGGAAACTGTTGAGCATGAAAAACCCAGCAGCATTGCAGTTCTTGGCACAAACTGGTGCACCTGGCACCTATTACCATACCCTGTTCAAGGACATTTGCATTTTTTGTTTTGCCCAATTCACCCTCTAAATGACACACATACACAATATGTCTCGAGGCTTAAAAATCCTTCTTTAACCGGTCTCCTCCCAGCTACACTGATTTAAAAATATTTTTTTTTAAGTGATCATAGCTTTCACTTGGATTCACCTAGTCAGTCTATGTCATGGAAAGCAGGAGTTCTTAATGTTTTGTACACTCAGTGTAAGTTCCTGTATTCTTTTTCATTATTGCCTTTGTTACAGTGTAGCCTCTGTCTCTCCCCTACACTTTAGGGAGGATGTCAGTTAGTGGGGGCTGTGGTGTTCTGTGTCAGGAGAATCTGTGTTACTGAAGAGTTTAAGATGTATGGTACAGTTATGGATACAAAAGAAAAGATTGACTGAAATACCAAATTAAAGAAAAAGGCATTGTTTGATGTTGCACTGTCGCTCTCATGTTCTCTCACCATGGGGGTTTCACTCTGGTGTGTGAAATAAGACGAGGACAAAGATGCTTTACATTATGTTACTAAGTCAATCACTTTGATAGAACAGTTGAGCGTTGAGGTACAGTATTTCTTCCAAAATCATGTAATCACTTTTTTGCTTAATTACAATCAGTGTATTTGTGTATCTTTTTTGTGATTCATAAACCAAGTCGTTTAAGATAAAAAACAATTGTATAATGAGTTTTTGTCGTCCTAATGTTTCTCATATGACCACAGCCTTATGTGAATGCTCTGTGATTACAGACAATCATTGATTGTTTCTATTTTGTAAATGAAACATCAATGTCTCCAAGACCAAAGTGATTCATTGCAAATCCATGACATTGGTGACTGTTGAAAGTGTTCTTTGGAAATGTTGCATTTTGGAGGTATTGTCTAATCAAAGTGGATTATTGTTACAATGTATTTGAAAGATTAATATGGCTTTGACAGAGCAAAATCCAAATACAGTCAATGATTATTGTTATACCTTTTATTTAACTAGGCAAGTCAGTTAAGAACAAATTCTTATTGTCAATGACGGCCTAGTGTTAACGACAGCCGTGGGTTACCTGCCTTGTTCAGGGGCAGAAAGACATTTTTACCTAGTCGGCTCGGGGATTCGATGTTGCAACCTTTCGGTTACTAGTCCAACGCTCTAACCACTAGGCTACCTGCCGCCCCGTCACACATGGTAAGGTATCATTTGAGTGCCTTTATGAGAACTACATACTAAAGTCCTTTCCCATTCCCCCTATCTGGCACTTAATATCCCCCACTACAAATGACTTCTGATGTACTATCCACATAATCAAATCAGCAGAGCTCGTGGAGCATGGTATTTACACCTAAATGCCGCATTATGCAAGGCTATGTTTTTTACGTGCTGTATATAAACAAGTTTTGTATGTTTATACTTTTTCTGCTAACCAAATACATACACGTTATATGAAGTAGCTTCCCCTCATATTTGTATGATGAGGAAAATATGCCTGTTTATAAAGAACAAAACCTGTCTGATTTGAAATAAACTAAACAAATGATACATATTATAGATCTAAAATGTCTGACTTTATTTCTGTATATCTGCCTATTGTGCACGTATGTGCCATTCTCATGGTAAAACACAGGAATTGTTTTTCGAAATAAATGAATAAATTGTTCAAAACAATGCAACCGATTTGTTTTCTGTATTACACTATGACATTGAACCAATTCCCTGATAAAGCAAATCAAGGGCATTAATATGGAGTTGGTGCCCCCCTTTGCTGCTATAACTTCTGGGAAGGCGTTCAACTATATGTTGGAACATTGCTGTGCGGACTTGCTTCCATTTGCCACAAGAGCATTAGTGAGGTCGGGTGCTGATGTTCCCACAAAGTTGCAGTCACACATCGTCTAGAATGTCATTGTATGCTGTAGCGTTAAGATTTCCCTTCATTGGAACTAAGGGGCCTAGCCCGAATCATGAAAAATAGATCCAAACCATTTTTCTTCCTCCACCAAAGTTTACAATTGGCATTGGGGCAGGTAGCGTTCTCCTGGTGTCCGTCGGACTGCCAGATGGTGAAGCGTGATTCATCACTCCAGAGAACACTTTTCCACTTGGCAGCGAGTCCAATGGTGGCGAGCTTTACACCACTCCAGCCGACGCTTGGCATTGCGCATGATGTTTTTAGGCTTGTGTGCGGCTGCTCGGCCTTAAAAACCCATTTTATGAAGCTCCTGACAAATAGTTTTTATGCTGACGTTGCTTCCAGAAGCAGTTTGGAACTCGGTAGTGAGTGTTGCAAATGAGGACAGACGATTGTTACGCACTACGCTCTTCAGCACTCGCCGGTCCCGTTCTGTGTGCTTGTGTGGCCTTACACTTTGTGGCTGAGCTATTGTTGCTCCAAGACGTTTCCACATCACAATTACAGTACTTGTTAACCGGTGCAGCTCCAGCAGGGCAGAAATTTGATGAACTGACTTGTTTGAAAGGTAGCATCCTATGACGGTGCCACATTAAGTCACTGACCTCTTCAGTAAGGCCATTCTACTTCGAATGCTTGTCCATGGAGATTGCATGGCTGTGTGCTCGATTTTACACACCTGTCAGCAACAGGTGTGGCTGACATAGCCGAATCCACTCATTTGAAAGGTTGTCCGCATACTTTTAGTGTAGCATAGCCGCTTCATGTAAAAGTGGAGAACACAGTAAAGACCTAATTAATCCAAGTATGTATACAGTAACTGCATACGTGGAATGTGTATGAAAGTGGGCATTGCGAAACAAGTGGGAGGCTCAACACCAGTGGGTGTGTCAAACTAACAGCTAATTGGGCAGATTGGTTGCCACTCAAGACTGTTTTATGTGGCTGCTTCCTTCCTTGTATCCTTTTAGCTAAGCAGGTTAGGATCATTAACGTGGCAGGTTAGGAATACTAACATGGCAGGTTAGGAGAATTAGGGTAGCAGGTTAGGAGAACTACCCTGGCAGGTTATAAGAATGAGGTTAAGGTTAGGAAAAGCATCTGCCCAATTAGCTGTTAGTTTTCAATAGACCCACTTGTCACTTATGGGCATGTGGCAGCACTGTAGGATGTAGATTCCAAGATGTGGGACGTGTGCAGGAGGACACGGGACAGAGAAATGCATAGTTTCGGTGAGAAAAGTTGTGTGTGTCATCTGTACAGGTGCCCATGTTGCTGGGGATCTGCGATGTCTGGTGCGAGGGAGGCAGGTTGAGGTGGCCAGGGTCAGAGTAGTGCAGAAGATGTCGTATGCCGAGACAGTGAATATAGTAGAGGAGTGTGGATCAAGGGTGAGGGATTCTGAGAGGATCCCTGTGAATAGTAGATATGTGCCAGAACAAAGAGGGATAGGCCAATGGGTGATACATTTCAGTAAGGTTGGCTTCCTGGTGTTCATAGCAATGGTCATCAACTGCCGCAGAGATGGAACGTAGTCACAGAAAATAGATGTTGTGGTGGCAGCTGCAGAGAAGTACTTGGAAGTACGAGGTTTGTATTCAGGAAAAAAAATATATATTTACAGAGTGTGTTGAGTGGTATTGTACCATCCTCTCATGTTGTTGGCCTGGGGTAGGGTCAGATAGGGTTACTGTCCTCTCAGGTCTTTGGCCTGGGGTAGGGTCAGATAGGGTTACCGTCCTCTCAGGTCTTTGGCCTGGGGTAGGGTCAGATAGGGTTACCGTCCTCTCATGTTGTTGGCCTGGGGTAGGATCAGATAGGGTTACCGTCCTCGCAGATTGTTGGCCTGGGGTAGGGTCAGATAGGGTTACCGTCCTCTCAGATCGTTGGTCTGGAGTAGGGTCAGATAGGGTTACCGTCCTCTCAGGTCGTTGGCCTGGAGTAGGGTCAGATAGGGTTACCGTCCTCTCAGGTCGTTGGCCTGGGGTAGGGTCAGATAAGGTTACCATCCTCTCAGGTCGTTGGCCTGGGGTAGAGTCAGATAGGGTTACCATCCTCTCAGGTCGTTGGTCTGGGGTAGAGTCAGATAAGGTTACCATCCTCTCAGGTCTTTGGCCTGGGGTAGGGTCAGATAGGGTTACCATCCTCTCAGGTCGTTGGCCTGGGGTAGGGTCAGATAGGGTTACCATCCTCTCAGGTTGTTGGCCTGGGGTAGGGTCAGATAAGGTTACCGTCCTCTCAGGCCTGGGGTAGGGTCAGATAGGGTTACCGTCCTCTCAGGTCGTTGGCCTGGGGTAGGGTCAGATAGGGTTACTGTCCTCTCAGGTCGTTAGCCTGGGTTAGGGTCAGATAGGGTTACTGTCCTCTCAGGTCGTTGGCCTGGGGTAGGGTCAGATAGGGTTACCATCCTCTCAGGTCGTTGGCCTGGGGTAGGGTCAGATAGGGTTAAAGTAGTGGAATAAGGGGGTGGGTTTTATTGTTTGCCCTTTTCTCATTTTGTATCAAAAAGTGTAAAGGATTTATCAAATCAAAATCAAATTTTATCTGTCACATGCGCCAAATGCAACAGGTGTAGTAGACCTTACAGTAAGGTGACCAGATTTGTGAAATGAAAACCGGGGACATTTCCAGTTCGGTGGTTAATATATCATTAAAATATCCAATGTAAAAAAGGGGGACAATTCCGGTTTCATGTATTTAGTCTAACAGGCACATTGTGATAGAGAAAACAACTATATTACAGAAACACTAGACAAGACAGAACTGTCCGATCTGAACAGCCATTCAGTGGTCCTGCTAGAATAAGAGCAGAAGACAACATGAGCAAAATGTAAAAAACAGACAATAGTATATGTGAAATACTTAACATAATAAAGAAAAAAGATGCTGATGAGATTGGTAACTACATAATATACTTATACCAACCTAATCTGTATATTTCTCAGAAGAATGTATTTTCTTCAGGATTGCTCTGTCTTTGGCCAGCTTCTTCATGGACTCCTGGCAGGGGAGGTTAAAGTTTGTCTTCACAATAAGCATGGCCTTGATGGTAGGAACAGTGAATCTATTTCTTGCTGCTGTCCTTAGATCATTCATTTGGGAGAACACTCTCTCGACTGGTGCATTACTTCCAGGTAAGCACATGACAACAGATGCTAATCAAGCCAGGTTAGTGTGTGGGATGTCGTTCTCTTTGAAGTGGGTAACCACCGTGCTCCATCTCTGACTAAGCGGTGTCTCAGATGTTTTCCATTCTTCAAGCGATCCCCCCTTTAGGAACTCTTGCAGGCCAGTAACTTCGTCACATCCTCATTGATGGTCACATTGGGGCATTTTTCCTGCAGTGTGGCTGCTGCCTTCTGGATTTCTTCACGCAGAGGTTGCCTTTTTAAAAGGAGACCATGTAAATCTTTTAGATGATCTGTGTGCTTTCCCCATGCTTGCAAGTAGTTCACAGCCATAGTGAAGAATGATTGGGATGTTTTGAGAAAGCTTTCTTTTTGACATGGCTCCATTTTCCTCTGCCTCTCTCAGAAATCCTCTGACCAAAACTGGAATGAAGTTTTCATCACGTCTTGCAGTCAATTTTGCCTCAACGTTTCTCAAAATTGCAGCGGAGTTCACAGCACAGTGGTCCTGGCCTCCAAGCATCTTGATCGTGTTACTGAATGCAGTCAAGTTTCCATCGACAAAGGCCAGCCAAAGTTCAGTCAGTGGATCTTCGAACATTGTTCGCAGGACAACAGGGCATTTGTCTTCAGAAATAAAAAGGATTTCAATGGCACATTTTCAGCACTCTTTCTAGAGCAGAGAGCATGGACATCCAGCGAACATTGCTGTGACCTAAAATATTATGGTACTCCTGGCCAACAAACTCACAAAAGCCCTTCAGTCTTTCTACTCTGACGGTGAAAATATGAACATATTCAAATATCTTTGTGAGCAGATACTCAACATCATATCCAAAGCTGTTCTGGCCGTGTTATGAATGAAAACCTAAGCCAATCACCTCCCACTGCAGAGCATTTTTGGTATTTGTTGTCTTCAGAGAATGTTTTCCAGGTTACATTTTTGGATGACCACCAGGACCTCAGCTGCAATTTCCTCTGCTGTTTCTCCATTCAATTCAACAAAATCAAGCAGTTTTGTTTCCACAGATGTGCTGCCATCATATATCTTATAATATCTGACTACTATTGGCAGCAGTTTTACATGTCCATGATTGGACGCATCAATGGACAGGGACACAAATTCAACTTGGTCTAGGTCCTGTGTTACCAAAGTAGTTGCCCATGGTGCTAACACGTTACTCACTATGGCGTCACATTTTGTTATAAGAATAACAAATGCTTAAAAAGTAGCAGTAAATAACATTACTTTAGTTCATTTGGTGGCAGTAATGCAACATATTGGATGTCAACCGTCATTAAACTCCACAGAAGAAAAATAAGTCACTCGGCAGTCTCCGACACTGACGAACAAGCCTGTCATCATGGGTTTTCAGTAGAACCCTGTCCACCCATCCAGCAGGTGGCAGTAAAGGGCGAGCGGAAGGTTAGTTCTTGATGTTCTTCTAATCAGATGAGGAAGTCAACAATACTGTACAAGTCGTGTTAGAATACTCATACTAACATACTGTATACTACATACTTAATGAGTATATACTACATACTATTAGTTCATTTTAGTATACTGTAAACGAATGGTATCGTTCATGTGTTGAGCGTACTAGAGCTTCGCCTGTCTATCAGAAGTTGATGCTGTTGCTATGCAACCTCTTGCTAGCTTGTTAGCATGACAAATGACTAGCCAGACATTTTACGATTTTGGGGGTGTTGGTAAATTCAATCTGGAGTGCCAGAGTGCGCTCTGGGCGTTCATAAATCATTGTCAGATTGTCAGTTCATAAATTCAGTGTTTTGCTCTCGGAGCGCACACTGGGAGCTCTGGCCAAGGGGGGTGGATCGAGCGTTCAACGGCAGTCAAGCACCCAAGCGTTTCAAGGCTGTGTTCAAACAATGATTTTTCAATGACCAGCTCAATTAATCCTTACCATTGTGACAATGAGTCGTCATAATGCTGCATAAACTGTACATTAGCCCAGGGGCGTTGGCAGACACAATGTAAGTAACTTCAATTATGTCCCCCTAATTGCCCTGAATACCTCTGTTGATAGTACAGCTGTTGCATGCAGTAATCATGAGCCTATGAACCAGAGTTATACCAAATATGTTCTATGTATGCGGAGGACTCAACACTATAGACGTCAGCTACTACAGCAACTGAAAAGACTGCAACACTGAACAAAGAGCTGCAGTTAGTTTTGGGAATGGGTAGCAAGGAATAAGTTGGTCCTAAATATTTCAAAAACTAAAAGCATTGTATTTGGGACAAATCATTCACTAAGCCCTAAACCTCAACTACATCTCGTAATGATGTGAAAATTGAGTAAGTTGAGGTGACTAAACTGCTTGGAGTAACCCTGGATTGTAAACTGTCATGGTCAAAACAGTAGCTAAAATGGGGAGAAATAAAGCGCTGCCCTGCCTTAACACTATCAACAAGGCAAGTCCTACAGGCCCCAGTTTTGTCGCATCTAGACTAGTATTCAGTAGTGTGGTTAGGTGCCACAAAGTAGGACTTAGGAAAATTGCAGTTGGCTCAGACCAGGGCAGCACCCCTTTAAAATAGTATCATGATAAAACATTAATGACATGCATGTCAATCTCTCATGGCTCAAAGTGGAAGAGAGATCGACTTCATCACTACTTGTTTTTGTAAGAGGTGTTGACAAACTGAATGTACCGAACTGTCTGTTTGAACTACTGGCACACAGCTCGGACACCCATGCATACCCCACAAGACATGCCACCAGAGGTCTCTTCACAGTCCCCAAGTCCAGAACAGACTATGGGAGGCGCACTGTACTACGTAGAGCCATAACTACATGGAACTCTATTCCACATCAGGTAACTCATGCAAGCAGTAGAATCAGATTTAAAAAACAGGTAAAAATACACCTTATGGAACAGCGGGGAATGTGAAGAGACACACACAAAGGTACAGACACACGCATTGGGATATTGTTGTATAGTGGTATCAAAGATTTTGTATTGTATATATGTAGTACTGTAATGTTATATGATGTACTGTTTTATCTTTATAATTATATGTAATGCAAGTGCTTTAATATGTTTGGACCCCATGAAGAGGGATCGCTAATAAACGTTGGTTAGCTACTTACAGACACAAATGAGAGAACACTTCACTCTGACCATTTTACTCGGCCTAAGCAGGGCTGGTTCGGCAGTTTTCATGTTATGCAGTTTTCATGTTATCCAGAGCGTTGGTGACTAACTGTTGCTGGCAACAATATAATTCCACTTTTTTTGCCGACGTTTACTGACACCGGCCATATTCAACCGGTATTCACCAGTTATTCTGGCTCTGCCACACTCAGATGAGAGCACTCTGAAATTGGAGTAGATAGCCGGAATTAACGATGTCCATTGAAACGAGCAATGGCTATACCACTTAACCTAAACTCACCCCATTCCGTGCAAATGTGCGCAACCGCAACATTCAAACGAGGCTACAAAGAAAACTAATGGGACTGTGTTGACTTCAAAATCGGGAGTGTGAACTAGGTTTCTATTCAAGCGTTGATCGACATGGTAATGGATCTAAAGTTGAAAGAACGTTTAGTTTCGCTTCCCCACCCGCCATTTTTAAAAAGACCCGACGGGGCTCATTGCCTGCTTGAATTATGCAGAAACGGGCAGTGTGTAGGTCATGTAATTGATTATGTTGGAAAGGGGAGAAATTGTGCTTTACAATGGTATTGACATTACAGTTGATCTGGAAGTATTACGTTTTTGGGGCTCTAAAATAAAGCAATTGTATGGACCAAGGCGATGTACGAGTTTACGTTAGCTAATAATGTGAATAATCACGTCAATAAACGTTGGGTAGTAAGATAGCAGATAGTTAATATACTGCCTGGCAAGTTTGATGTAACATTATTAGTAGCCAACTAGAGTTAGGTAACTAGATAACATACATACTGCGATAAGGATAGCATTGCTAACAAATTGTCAGCCAACGTAACTTATTTGAAAAATTGCTCAACATTTGTCATAATTAGTTAAAGCAATTCATTTGTATCCGCTCTCGTCTGACTTTGCCTGCATATTTTTCTCAATTTTCTTCAAATTTGAAAACGTTGAAGCCACGTCCATTTTCGGAAGACTTGCATTATGGGCTGTAAAAGCACGGAAATGGTGTCCACTGCTTTTTTTTCTTATTAACAACAAATCAATACAGAAAGTACACGAGGGAACAAGTATATATAGATTATATACAATGGACATCGAGCTAGGGGGTACAATATCACATTACAATTACACAAGGACCTTAAGGGACATACATACACTTACAATTCTAACCGCTTTTTTGTTAGAAGAGTATTTAACTGCCTTAAAATAGTTCAATTTCTTTTTGTAGGGTAAGAAAATGTTTTTTTTGTTTGTAAATTTACATTTGTGTATATGAAATGTGGCCAAAAGAATAATGAAATTAATTACATAAAAATGTTTCAGCTTATTTATATTGTATGTAAAGAATCTAAACAGTACATCTCTCCACAATAGTGTAACATCTTCATAAATGTGTTCAATTATAAATCTACTAATGTCTTGACACAGTTTTCTTACATGAATACAATGCCAAAAAAGGTGCAACACTGTTTCTGGGTGGTCATTACAAAAGGAGAAATTGAAGTTGTTTTCCTTAAACTTCTTCATATAGTGGTTGGCAGGATAATATTTGTGAATAAAAACATTTTTACATTTTGTTAACAAGTAGGTATGTGTGTGGCAACATCCAAACTTTTTTCCAACAGATATTATCAATAAATCCATTCTAATAAGGCATGACATAAGGTACAACATAGATACAACATCCTGCAGAAACAAGGTTTGTATCACTGTTGTTGAATGGACCAAAAGAGAAACAAATCTTTCCTACTGATGAGTCAACAGGGTCAATAGAAGGTAGGCTCTGAGGGTCAGGTCTTGACATGTTCCTGAACAACATAGCAACACCTGAGGGAATAGCATCTAAAACAATTGCAAAATCTTTAGGTGTTACAGGGACCTTGTAAGAATTCCTTATAACTGAGTAAAATACCCTCTGCATTTACCAGTTGGCTCACCAATAGGATATTATTTCGGAACCAATATTCTAAAAACAAAGAAGTATTTGTATACAATATATCCCGATTATTCCATATTATATCTGTGTGGAGAAAAATTGTGTTTATAAATTAAGGACCATGACAAGAAAATCTGCCGATGAAAAGCAGAAAGTTTCACTGGAATTTTGTCAATATTATAATTGCAAAACATGAAGTTAAGGCCACCAAAAGTAGAGAAGACATGATGAGGACATGGTGTCCACTGCTTGTATACTTCGTATTTTGGCGAATTTAGTACACATCCGGGAACTTTTGGCATACTAACTATATCCATATTATGACCAATAAAGCATACGATATACTCACGTCACAAATAGTACGATTAGTATGAGTAATCGAACACACCTCAGTAAAATTATACGAAATGTTTTTGATTTAGCTAGCTATGTCTTTGCACCTTTAGAATAGTTACCGTAATAACACAGACAACAATTATGGTATTATGGACAATTACGTCGGTATGAAGGGGCAATGGTAGAATACCGTTGTTGTGAGCCAGCCTGGGTCAATGGACGAGAGGACTTGAACTAAGACAGTACAATATGGTTTAGAAACTCTGCTTGAAATGTGTGGCTAACAGACCTCTGAGTTAATTAGCTACTCAGGGCAGCTAACGTTAGATAGCTTGCACTACAACCCACACTTCAAGAATTACGGCTCAAGTTAAACTTTTGTATAACCCAGCTAGCTTCTTCCGGTGCCACCAGGTAGGTCTGCAATCCTTGCATTTTTAAACTGGATGAGAATGATGAGTCAGTGGCGCTGGTGATGAACGTGAGAAGACGCCTGTATAAACTAGCTAGTCAACTTTATAGGAAGGTGTCACTTGTTTTGACTGTAATTAAACGGAATAAACAAAAGTTGAATTATTAATTTAGTCATTGTTGACTTTCTGTCATTATGCATGTTGCCTGACTTTTGTCTTTAAAATCATTGAAAAGGTGATTCTACAATCATGGGAATGCCCAAACGGACCTTACCACACTACAATTAAAAGTAAGTTTATCTTTGATGAACTAGGAAACTGTCATATATGGTATCTGCTGGTGCCCCTGGTCTTGCGGACAAATAGAGCATTGTGTTGCTGTTTTTGAGCCAGTAGGAGGCCAGCATGTTTGTCTGGCCACAGTGTCAGTGTAAGCTAATTGTTCTTCACACCACTGAAGCTTGTCTCCAGTGCCCAACCACAGGAGCAAGAGTTGCAGCCATTTGGCCCATTGGTCCTTCCTTTGAATGTTTTAAGACTGCCCCCTCACCTTGCAGTGCCTAACTATTATCTCCTCTCCCTGCAGACCAGAGTGACCCTGCTGTCCTCAACATGGTGTCGTCCAGGCTGAAGTACCTGTCTCTGTGGGTGCTGGTGTTCCAGACCACCTTCCTGGTGCTGACCATGCGCTACTCCCGCACACTACAGGGGGACGGCCCCCGCTACCTGGCCTCCTCTGCTGTGGTGGTGGCTGAGCTCATGAAGATCCTCACCTGTGTGCTGCTCATATTCAAGGAGCACAGTGAGTGTCCTCAAAGAAAATACAACTGTTTAAAAATATATGTGCAAGTATACATTTAGGGAAGCTGACCCTCCTTTTGTCTCCCTCTCAAGTTTCAAGTTGTATTAGTCATATATGTACATGATACACATGGCATACACTGTCCAATGAAATGCTTTCTTCTCTCACTCTCCTGCCTGGCTGTGTTTCTCAGGCTACAATGTTCGGGCTCTGAACAGTATTCTGAGGCAAGAGATCACTCACAAGCCGAAAGAGACCCTGAAGCTGGCCATTCTTTCTGGGATCTACACCCTACAGAACAACCTGCTCTATGTGGCTCTGTCTAACCTGGACGCTGCCACCTACCAGGTAAGACAACCTGTTATGGAGTGTGTGCACAGGAGGTTGGTGGCAACTTTAATTTGGGAGGACAGGCTCATAGTAATGACTGGAGCGGAATGAGTGAAATGGTTTCCATGTGTTTGATGCCATTCCATTTGCTCCGTTCCAGCCATTATTATGAGCCATTCTCCCCTCAGCAGCCTCCACCGAGTGTGTGTGTGTCTGTTTTGTAATTGTGTGGACACACGCATATGTTTCTGTGTGGGATATCTACTTGTGTCTGGGGTAGTGTACTTTTTATGGTCTCTAAATGGTGTCCCCTGCTTTCCCCTGTCTCTCTCCACCAGGTGACGTACCAGCTGAAGATCCTCACCACAGCCCTGTTCTCAGTGTCCATGCTGGGCCGGAGGCTGGGTGTGTACCAGTGGCTCTCCCTGCTCATCCTCATGGCTGGGGTCGCACTTGTGCAGGTAAACTCTACTCTAACTCCTTTACAATCCACTTTTTTGAAACCTGCATTTACACACTTCAGTGCCTAAATTGTTTTAGTGCAAGTGTGTGTGTTTTTGTGTGTCCGATGTCTAGTGGCCCTCTGAATCCCTTGGGGCCCCTGAGAAGGAGCAGATGTCTGAAGGGTCCCAGTTTGTGGGCGTGGTGGCGGTGCTGGTGGCCTGCTGCTCCAGTGGCTTCGCTGGGGTTTATTTTGAGAAGATCCTCAAAGAGACCAAACAGAGCGTCTGGGTCCGCAACATCCAACTGGGTCAGCATGAAAGGTTTCTACTATAGTAGGGTTTTCTTGCTATAAGGGCATTTTTCATCCCAGAATTACCCCATTATTTTTAAAGGTATGTTGTTTATGACAGAGCTCCAGTATCTCTACCGGGTCCTTGAAAGGAGGTTTTACAGTGTTTTTTTTCCTTTTCACTGCACAGAAACCCTGTTTGTCTCTCAGCTCCTTTTCTGCCAAATGAGTCTTCCTGCTGAGTTTATTTTTACCTCTGAACGTGTGAAGCGTGTGTTAATTCTCCTGTGATTCATTTCCTGGTGTGAACTTGTGCTAGTTTCCTGTATCAAGTGTATGTACAGAGAAGAAACTTGATTCATCCTCATAAGGAATGGATGAGTGTAGTGTTTTTGGCATGAATGTATTCATGTCTATGCATGTAGACATGATTTGTCTTTGATTTCCAGTCAAGCACCACAGGTTATTGTTTTTTTTATTAATGCGGGCAGGGTAATGCTAAATCTGCTTTCCTATCAATCCTACATCAGTTCAAACTGCCATATCATCTGACCTGTGTGTCTGGCTGTAGGAATGTTTGGCCTGGTGTTTGGTCTGATGGGGATGTTTGCATACGATGGGGTGAGAGTCCGAGAATCTGGGATGTTCAAGGGATACAACACAATCACCTGGACAGTGGTGGTTCTGCAGGTACATCTCACTATTCACTTCACCTATCAGCTTTAGGTCAAATTTAGCCAAATGCAATACTAATTCGCAAGCTACCAATGAGGAGAAATAATGTTCCGTTTTTTATAAGTATATGGTTTCAGAGGCGAGAGTGTTACCCACTTAACCAGACTCCGGTCAAATAGTACTCTGTTTTCAGTGAAAAAGCTTGTTCTGTTAATATTGCAGAATGAATATTGCCATGCCTCTTTACTAAGGGAATATTGCTTGATCTGATTCCAAATGTATAAGCCTAGCAGTATTATAGTGTCCGTTTTGCCCAAACTACCCCACTCTGCTCATCCAGTCCATGTCTGGTGTGTGTTTCTCTAGGCACTAGGAGGGCTGGTTATAGCAGCTGTCATCAAGTATGCAGACAACATCCTGAAGGGCTTTGCCACGTCACTCTCCATCATCCTGTCAACACTCATATCCTACTTCTGGCTTGAGGACTTTGAACCCACAAGGTACACACATTCTAGCCAGGTTATTTCAATTTCCTATTTTAATGTCCCTTGGCTCTGACACGTGTAATGCTGTGTTTTTAATTTATTTGTGTCCTCTCCAGTGTGTTCTTCCTTGGTGCAGTACTGGTCATCGTGGCCACCTTCCTGTATGGCTACGAGGATAAGCCATCCCCCAACTCCAGCCGTGCCTAGAGGACATCACCGAGGACCGAAGGGGATGTCAGGGAAGAGAAAAGAAGAGGAGAAGAAAACAGTGGAGCAGAAGAGAGAAAGGAGGAGCGAAGGACACTAGCCTAGAGGCATTGTTGACTTGGGCCTCAGACACTGTGGCCGTGTTTTCACAGGCAGCCCAATTCTGATATTTTTCCCACTAATTGGTCTTTTGACCAATCACATCAGATCTTTTTCAGAGCTGATCTGATTGGTCAAAAGACCAATTAGTGAAAAAAATATCAGAATTGGGCTGCCTGTGAAAACGCGGCTATATGTAAACGCCGGTACGATGCCTGTGTAAACGCAGCCCAATAAGTTCCTTGACTAAAAAAGTGTGATCAGGAAGTTGCCACCACAGAGAAATAGACTCATGAGTCATGACCAAGCTCAGCAGTGTACTGGACACACCTGCCAGGCAGGTTATTGCACTGGGTCAAAACTGGTTGGGTAGGGGCCCTGTCTTTATATTATTGTCATCATCTTAATAATGAAGATGGATAAAACAAAGACACAGGCAGGGAAGTTTTCTGACTTGTGCATTTCCCTGAAGGCCATAATGTTCACTCATGACTTGTGACAATAGTCCGGATGTGTTAGACTCCACAGACATACTGATGAACTATGTTACTGCTTCACTGCTGTAGACCTCTGTACTTTTCCACGCATTGGTGTAATGTGATTTGTGTGTTATTTGGGGAAGTGGGGAAGGTTGACTTTATTACTGTATTTACCAATCATTAGGAACACGAAGTCCATAAAGGAAATGTTTCCTACGTCAAAGACGAGTGTATCATTCTATATCACGACTCGGTTGTAACATTGTGCGTCATATAATGCTCCCTTGTAGAAGTTTTACAAGTGCTCTGAGCCATGATATGAACACACACAGTCAAACGGATGCACTCCCTATTGTTTTTGCCACTAATACATTTTCTGATTGAGCGCATATTGTACATAACACCCATGAACTGTCAATGTGCAACTGAGGGGGGAAATGATTAGGTTTGCAGAGGGATTTAAATAGGTTCTATAAAAAAGACACATTTTACTTGAATCATTTTATTGAATTAAAAACACTGCTTGCATGCAAAAGCTCCCACCCATCCATTCTGAAACCCTGTAAAGTACCACCCCATGTTGTCCCACTACATCCTCCAGTCCGAGTCATTCTGTTCTCAGGCACATCTGTTACTGTGAGTGACTGGCTCTCAATGGACGTTTGTCACCATACAGTGGCCACCATACACGGTATGTGATATGACCTCCAATCTAAACAAATGGTTTGTAATATCCCACTCGTCCCTCTTATGATAATGACTTGGGTGTAGTCACAGAGGGGATGTGTGCATAAGTGTGTGTCTGCATGTGTGTTTAGTCACAGAGGGGATGTGTGTGTCAGTGTAAAGGCTAGTATGGTTTGCACCTCAGTAATGAGCAGCATGAGGAGTTCATATTGGTTGCATTCCCCTGTTCAGACGTTGCATGCATCAACCAATGGTTGCGTGCCACGTCATTAACTGTGTCATCGACTGACAGATTGCTATAACGTAGGGAGCGTTCCTCTGCCCTGGCTTTGCTGACGCCTGCTAGAACTTACGTTTAGATAGGTATTTTACGTATCAGCTAACCATATACTGTCTGTTATGGCAATCTGTCAGTCGATGACACAGTTGATGATGTGGCATGCAACCATTGGTTGATGATGCATGCAACATTTGAACAGGGGAACGCAACCATAATGCTGTGGTTAGCTGAAACTTAAAATATTCACACGTTGTAAGATCTGGCATGCGTCAGCAAAACCTGGGCAGAGGAACACGCCCATTACATTCTCAGTCTCCTCTTCATCTACTACCTGTCCTGGCCCACTAAGTCTCCTCTTCATCTACTACCTGGCCTGGCCCACTAAGTCTCCTCTTCATCTACTACCTGGCCTGGCCCACTAAGTCTCCTCTTCATCTACTACCTGGCCTGGCCCACTAAGTCTCCTCTTCATCTACTACCTGGCCTGGCTTACTAAGTCTCCTCTTCATCTACTACCTGGCCTGGCCCACTAAGTCTCCTCTTCATCTACTACCTGGCCTGGCCCACTCAGTCTGCTCTTCATCTACTACCTGGCCTGGCCCACTAAGTCTCCTCTTCATCTACTACCTGGCCTGGCCCACTAAGTCTCCCCTTCATCTACTACCTGGCCTGGCCCACTTAGTCTCCTCTTCATCTACTACCTGGCCTGGCCCACTAAGTCTCCTCTTCATCTACTACCTGGTCTGGCCCACTAAGTCTGCTCTTCACCTACTACCTGGCCTGGCCCACTAAGTCTCCTCTTCATCTACTACCTGGCCTGGCCCACTAAGTCTCCTCTTCATCTACTACCTGGCCTGGCCCACTAAGTCTCCTCTTCATCTACTACCTGGCCTGGCCCACTAAGTCTCCTCTTCATCTACTACCTGGCCTGGCCCACTAAGTCTCCTCTTCATCTACTACCTGGCCTGGCCCACTAAGTCTCCTCTTCATCTACTACCTGGCCTGGCCCACTAAGTCTCCTCTTCATCTACTACCTGGCCTGGCCCACTAAGTCTCCTCTTCATCTACTACCTGGCCTGGCCCACTAAGTCTCCTCTTCATCTACTACCTGGCCTGGCCCACTAAGTCTCCTCTTCATCTACTACCTGGCCTGGCCCACTCAGTCTCCTTTCTGCATCTGAAAAATTGATTTCCAAAACGCTATATCCACCAATTTTTTACATTTGTATTTTTTCACCAGAAATGATTTTTCACCTTCATGTGTGTATAAAATATAACTTTTCTCATATTTTTTATTCATAGATTTTGGATATGTATGAAAATGTTTTTTTGGGGGAAAACGCTATATATCCATTGTTTAGCTCGAATGGAATGTTTCTATCCTGTATATTTGACTGTGATATGTGGTTGTCTCACCTAGCTATCTTAAGATGAATGCACTTACTGTAAGTAGCTCTGGATAAGAGCATCTACTAAATTACTAAAATGTCAAATGTAAATGTTTTACATATAGATCTCATATTACTGTGTTGAATTATTTTTTTTAAATAAAATATATAAAGATATCACATATGTATCATTTGTACATTTCTTTATTAAAAATGTAGCTATTTGTTACATTTCATTCTATAAAACCTAGCGTAACTACTTATTTCTCAGAGAGTGAGGTGGATATATAGCATTTTGCACAACAAAAATATAATTTGTCTCTCTGAAATGAAACCATCAAGTGATAGATTTAAACAAATGCATGTCTGTCATTGAACATGCCATGATTAGATAGTGAAAAAACACATAAATCTCTTTCAATATTTCTTTAAACAATAAAAGCTCACTTACCAACATTTCTGAAAATGAATATAATAGCGTTTGTAATGAAACTCATCTACTACCTGGCCTGGCCTGGCCTACACTGCTGTTCTCATTGGGGCTGCTGTAGATTGCTTTAGAGACCCTGTCTTTCCCCTCTCCCAGTAACACATCCATCCCTTTCTGTAACTGTACTGAGCATGAAGGCTGACTTTAAATGTACCACAATCTTTGTTCTTACATATAAAATACACTATACACCTCAATACCACCTGTATTATACCCATAAAGCCACATACATGTACTCTTGTGCCTCTCACACCTTGGGCTAGTCTCACATGGCAACGCATTCTCCACATACTGCATTACCTTTAACCAGAGCCAAAGAGTAATGGGGCTCCAGTTTGAGATACAGCCCTCTACATCACTGTCATAGACCCAGAGCAATCTGTGATTAAAGATGGCTGCTCTGTCATCTCGGTGAGGCAGTATGGTGTGCGATAGGTTACGGGCTGCTCCCCTGGAGTGTAGCCTACTCTGAAGCCTGCTGGGCCTGGCACACCCACAAGTCGTCCTTGCTTCTCGAGCCAAATGACTTTATTAAGGCAGGGATCCGTCTGTGGGTCTGTCCTGTATTTATACCCGATCCAGGCAATGGTCTTCTCCCGCTCTACTCAAAGGCAGTGGTGGAGATTTAAGGCAGCTGTCCATATTGATCTCATCATGGCTGGATGTCCGGACCCATAGTTCCACCTCCCCTCCCTCTCTCCTTCCTTCTCTACTTAGGAGGGATGACCACCAGAGGCGGGCCCTTCCTGGGCCTCCACATCAGCACCTGGGCATCGTTGGCGTTGGGCCTCCCCAGGGCGTTGGGGGGGATAGGCTCCATGCGGGTTAGGACGCGGGGCTGGTCCTGGTGCGTCCGGCCCGTCAGGGTGGCTCTGGAGCCCAGGGGCATGGAGGGGTCCACCAAGATGTCCACCCTCATCCGCCACTTGACCGTCTGCAGCAGGATCTTCTCCCGCGTGGCCGTGTTGAGGGCCACCAGCCATGTGGTGAAGCTCTGGTCCCTCTTGATGCGGGTGAGCAGGGGAAGGTTGCTGTCGCTGATGGGCACTGCCCAGGTCACACTGGGGTAGAAATTATCGTTCATGCTGACGGTAAAGCGAGAGGGCTTGGAGGTGGGCCCCGTCAGGGTGACCGTCTCGGTGGTGTTGCCGTACCAGGGGTAGCTCACCCCATCTGAGTCACTGATGGCCCTCACAAGACCCTCACACAGCTCTGGTAGCTCCCAGCTAGACCTGCAGGAGGACAAAGGGTCAGATTACAGTTTAACAGATGGTGGGTTGGAGCCTGTTCTTAGTTGGTCCCGGATTGACATTGTGTTGTGGCTTGTAACACTGTAGGGTCACGAGAAGTTTCAAAAGGCTTTAGGTGTCTCACACAAACACATTTGGGAATTAGACATTCTCGAAGAGAACAGAGGAAGACAAACAAATGCATACTGTATGTGTGATAAATGGAATCAGCATGTCCATCTCTATTCTACCTCAGGGCTCCATACTGTATGTGTTCAGTGCGTCAGTAGTAGATTCATATCTCATTTGTTTGTTGGCCAATGAGGGGGTGTCAGCTGGTGTGACCTGATGCCACTGTCTCCCCCTCAGAATAACTCCATCTGTCTGTACGCTGTGTTTTTCTGCACCCCCAGACACCCCACCTCCAGCCAGGGTTAAACATCCCCTCACATATGCCTCCTCCAGTGAAAAATACCCCCAGGCAGTGCTGGAGGCGGAGGTATGTGTTGCTCGTCAGTGGGTGTGTGATTGTGTCTCCGGTAGAGGAGGGAGCGTGGGAGTGTCAGTGCATCTATCTCTCCCTCCATTGTTTCAGTGAACACAATGTGTCTAGAAGCAGTTGTTTAGCTCCTCAGTTGTTTCTATTTTGATGCTGAAATCACAGGAACAGAATCAATTGGTGGGCGTTTGAATGAAAGATGGTGACAGCATAGTTACCCTGCTGTGTGCACAAATGCTCTGCAACACATGTACCCACACAGCCATACATCAACTGTTGCATTGCATTCACGTCATTTTTGATGCCTCACAAAACCGATTTAAAGATTTATGGCATTTAAGATGGCTCTCTCTCTCTCTCTCTCTCTCTCTCTCTCTCTCACACACACACACACAAACACACACACACACACACACACACACACACACACACACACACACACACACACACACACACACACACACACACACACACACACACACACACACACACACACACACACACACACACACACACACACACACACACACACACACACACACACACACTGGAACAATGACTAAGGTCTGTTCCTTTGCTTTGGCACCTGCCCAATGCACCAAAGAGGTGACAGTTTAGGACATATCATCAGGGGGAGGGTGGAGCATCAGTCCCC
Source organism: Oncorhynchus mykiss (assembly GCF_013265735.2). Lineage (NCBI taxonomy): Eukaryota > Metazoa > Chordata > Actinopteri > Salmoniformes > Salmonidae > Oncorhynchus > Oncorhynchus mykiss. Next base: position 19,552,049 of record NC_050570.1, read on the forward strand.
TGTGACAGAGGACAGTCAGCAGCTAGCCTCCTGATGGGGGAATTCAAAACAGGAGGAGAACTCAACTTACATGCCGATGTCGTTGTAGGTGTTGTAGAATTCCATCTGGGTGCATGCCTGGATCCAACCCACCACCCAAGTCTCATTACGGGGAATAGGGGGCATCACTATCCGTGCAGAGGCCTTGAAATAGGGCGTCTTGTAGCGCAACACTATAGGCGAGTTCTCCTCAATGATTGTTGGGCAGTGGTCGATAGTGGCGGAAACGTCGTAGACCACTATGTTTTCACGTTTGATGCGCGACTTACAGGTGATGCTCTGTATGCAGCCCATGATGAGGTTAGGGTTCTAGTCAGGGGGACTTGACGGGATGATAACACTGTGGACTTGGGATAAATGTGTCATCAATCTCTGTCACGTCCCATTGAATCCAGACGCTATAGTTAAAATGGCACATTAGTCAATGCATTTTATCCAAAAACGCAATCAGTTCCATCCACATTTACGCACGAAGACAAAACAGATAGGTGGCCTGATCTTGGAATAGGGGAACAGATGAAATAACAGCAGTTGGTGATATGGGATCCTCTCTATGTCTCGTATCGCAGGTGTAGCCTGTCGGTGTCTGTGTGGCACTGCCCTCTCTTGCAGTCGGGGCTTCCGTGGGCTCCAGCCCCTCAAAATGATTGTTACCCGCGGCCTTTGTATTCAAATCCACACGTCCGCTTTGCAGGTCTGTGCCGCTTGATCCTCTTCTTTCTTCCCCGGGCTGTCATGTCACAAGCCGGAGGAGAGCAGCGGACTCAGAGGCGTCGTGTCGATGTCCCCGTCGGGTGGTGGTCGTGATGCTTGTTGATGCGGCGCTGGCGGCTCACAAGGTGCACTTGATCGGAGCGATGACATTGACAATCTACACCACCCGGCATTCCTCACTATGACAGTAAAACGATGGATAAAAACAAGGCCAAAGCGGAGAATTCCCGCATTTTTCATTGAACGCTTGCTTCCTCTCTGCAGAATTGGCTGAACAACAGCGTATTGCCTCGATAAATCAGCAGGTGAAAAATAATTGTTTAAGAAAAGAGAAATTATATAGCCTACCACAGTTCTATCCAATCAGACAATCAATGTATCGAATTGTCGCCGCATGGCTTGATGAAGTCAGACACATTAAGGATTCATTAGGGATTCTGTCTTGTCTCCTTTTTTCTCCGAAAGCTACGCGTCCTCTGGCGCTGTTCAGCTTCCCTGGTGCTGATGATGATGAGTGAACCAATGAAAAGCAGAGGTATACTGAGCGCGTGGTAGTGCCGGGGTCCATTATTTGGCAGTAACAGTCTGTACATTTCCTCCATAGCTTGAATGGCTATAGCGAATGCCTGAACAATTGATGGTTTCATTTTTTATGAGCGACATACTCCACACCAATTATACAATGGCAGGCTTTTGTCTAATCTATAGCCATTATTTGAAGGCAGCGCAATCAATAAGATTAGGCAATAATTGTATGATTATATCATATAATTTTAAGGCAAATTTAAATCGATTTTTGCAGGAGAGCTTGATATTCTTAAAAAATAAATAGCACTTACTAATCTTTGTTTGACATGATGATGAACCACAGTCGAGTTCTTTACATGAATAAAGGTAGGCGTGGCATTCTGAGCAGACAAGGATGCCCAATTTCAGTTAACTACGACAAATGGGAGGTTCTACACTTGTAGCGACATTTGACATGGCCTTTCAGTTCATGGGATTGCCCCTGCCAGTGAATCTGATGTAGACGGTAATAATAAAGCACCCCCCATTATTGGCACGCTGGGACTTTAATGTCATCCTACAGTGATCCCTTTGCCAACACACTGACATTGGTTTGGTTAGTATTTTCCCTGAAATGCACAAGGTCCTCTACTTCGACAATGAATCCACAGATAAAAGAGTAAACTGAGTTTGTTTCTAGTTATCTCTCCTCCTTCAGGCTTCTTCTTCTTTTCTGGACTTTATATGGCGGTTGGCAACCAACTTCAAGGTGCATTACCACCACCAACTGGACTGGAGAGTGGACCTCAGTTCATCTTTCAATCACCCACGTGGGTATATGCTCCTAAAAAATGAGGGAAAAAGAGAGGCGGGACTTGCAGCGTGTCAACCATCACAAATAGAACCAAGTTATATTTTAGCCCCTGGCTACACAGACGCTCGTTGACGTGCACGAGCAGTGTGGGTGCAATGATTGAATAACATGTACATGTATTTTGCAATGCTTGCGCACGCAACGCAAGCAGTGTGTTCAGTGTAACCGATGTGAAATGGCTGGCTAGTTAGTGGCGGTGCGCGCTAATAGCATTTCAATCGGTGACGTTACTCGCTTTGAGACCTTGAGGTAGTGGTTCCCCTTGCTCTGCAAGGGCCGCGGCTTTTGTGGAGCGATGGGTAAGGATGCTTCGTGAGTGACTGTGGTTGATGTGTGCAGAGGAGCCCAGGTTGGGGCGAGGAGAGGGACGGAAGCTGTACTGTTACATCAGCATAGAGTTGGTAAAAGATTACTCCTGCCTTCAAGTACTTTTATAAAATAATTTGACTGTGATCAGTACCCAATTGTCATACTCAAGTTACTCAAGTAAAAGTGAAAATCACCCAGAAAAATACTACTTGAGTAAAAGTAAAAAAGTATTTGGTTCTAAATATACCCATCAAAAGTAAATGTAATTGCTAAAATATGCCTAAATCAAACGCCCTTAATCAACAATGCAGTTTTTAATTATTTACATTTTTATACTCCCTTTTTTCTCCCCAATTGGTAGTTACAGTCTTGTCTCATCGCTGCATCTCCCGTACAGACTGGTAGTAGTTACAGTCTTGTCTCATCGCTGCATCTCCCGTACAGACTCGGGAGTGGCGAAGGTCAAGAGCCATGTGTCCCCCGAAACACAACCCAACCAAGACACACTGCTTCTTGACACAATGCACATCCAACCCGGAAGCCAGCCGCACCAATGTGTTGAAGGAAACACCGTACACCTGGTGACCTGGTCAGCGTACACTGCACCCGGCCCACCACAGGAGTCACTAGTGCAAGATGAGACAAGGATATCCCTGCCGGCTAAACCCTCCCTAACACAGACGACGCTGGGCCAATTGTGCACCGCCCCATGGGCCTCCCGGTCGCGAACCCATAATCTCTGGTGGCACAGGTGTTGTGTCTTAGACCACTGCACCACCCAGGAGGCCCTCAACAATACAGTTTTAAGAAAAATAAGTGTTAACTAAAAAATATAAATAAAAATAACATTTAATTAAAGAGCAGCAGTAAAATAACAGTAGCGAAGCTATATATAGGGGGTACCGGTATAGAGTCAATGTGCGGGGGCACCAGTTAGTCAAGGTAATTGAGGTAATATATACATGTAGGTAGAGGTAAAGTGTCTATCCATAGATAATAAACAGAGAGTAGCATCAGGGTAAAAAGGGGGGGCAATCAAATAGCCATTTGATTAGCTGTTCAGGAGTCTTATGGCTTGGTGGTAGTAGCTGTTAAGAAGCCTTTTGGACCTAGACTTCCTGACAGCCGCCCCCAGGTGCTAAGGGTAGGTAACAACACATCCGCCACGCTGATCCTCAACACAGGGGCCCCTCAGGGGTGTGTGCTCAGCTCCCTCCTTTACTCCCTGTTCACTCATGACTGCATGGCCGGGCACGACTCCAACACCATCATTACATTTGCCTATGACACAACAGTAGGCCTGATCACCGACAACAACGAGACAGCCTATAGGGAGGAGGTCAGAGACCAGGCCGTGTGGTGCCAGGACAACAAACTCTCCCTCAGTGTGATCAAGACAAAGGAGATTATTGTGGACTACAGGAAAAAGAGGACAGAGCACGCCCCATTCTCATCGATGGGGCTGTAGTGGAGCAGGTTGAGAGCTTCAAGTTCCTTGGTGTCCACATCACCTTCAAACTAACATGGTCCAAGCACACCAAGACCGTTGTGAAGCGGGCACGACAAAATCTATTCCGCCTCAGCAGACTAAAAAGAATTGGCATGGGTCCTCAGATCCTCAAAAGGTTCTACAGCTGCACCATCGAGAGCATCCTGACAGGCTGTGTCACTGCCTGGTATGGCAACTGCTCGGCCTCCGACTGCTCGGCCTTGTGGTCACAAGGCACTTACAGAGAGTAGTGCGAACGGCGGTACCGGAGCGCCAAGTCTAGGTCCACGAGGCTTCTAAACCGCTTCCACCCCAAGTCATAAGACTCCTGAACATCTAGTCAAATAGCCACCCAGACTATTTGCATTGCCCCCCCCCTCCCCTCTCCACACCACTGCCACTCTCTGTTGTCATCTATGCAGTCACTTTAATGAATTCTACATACATGTACATACTACCTCATCTAACCGGTGCCCCCACACATTGACTCTGTACCGGCACCCCCCCTGTGTTGTATTATTTGTTACTTTTATCTCTTATTCTTATCCATAATTTTTGAAACTGCACTGTTGGTTAGGGGCTTGTAACATTTTCCTGTCCTGCTAAGCAATATGTAACCAGTACATTTGGGTGTCAGGGAAAATGTATGAAGTAAAAAGTACATTATTTTCTTTAGGAATGTAGTGAAGTAAAAGTAAAAGTAGTCAAAAATATAAATAGTAAAGTAAAGTACAAATACTCAAAAAATGACTAATGAAGTACTTCAAAGTATTTTTACTTAAGTAGTTTACACCACTGACTGTGATCATGATGAATCCACAAGTTGTGTCAGTACTTGGAGGACCAGGCGCAGGGAAAGGAACCCATCGTGCCAAAATTTGGAGGCATGTGAACATTTGAAATTTTGGTCAGGATGGAGATATTTTATATTTTAAGCAGTGGAGGCTCCACAGAGGAGGAATAGAAGGTCCATCCTCCTCTTTGAATTTCATTAAACAATTGTAAAACATTTAAAAAGTTATCCTTTTTAGATAAAACTATACTTAATATATTCACTTCCCCAAATCATTGATTAAAACACACTATTTTGCTAAGGTCTACAGTAGCCTCATCAGCACTCTGTAGGGTAGCACCATTGTGTAGCTGGAGGACAGCTAGCTTCCGTCCTCCTCTGGGTACATTTGGGTACATTGACTTCAATACAAAATCTAGGAGGCTCATGGTTCTCACCCCCTTCCATAGACTTACACAGTAATTATGACAACTTCCGGAGGATGCCCTCCAATCTATTAGAGCTCTTGCACCATGAACTGACATGTTGTCCACCCAATCAAAGGATCAGAGAATTAATCTTGTACTGAAAGCATAAGCTACAGCTAGCTAGCACAGCAATGCATAAAATGTGGTGAGCAGTTTGATTTGATTTGATTTTTTTTATTAGGATCTCTTTTAGTCCCCATTTGGACTAATCTTCCAAGAGTCCAGTAGGTTGACTCAAAGATAGAGAAAGACAATAGTTGATAGTTTTGGATAAACTAATTTCTTCCAAAATGAAGGAGATGCAAGAGAGAAATAGCGAGAGAGATTTCGTAATTTTATTTTCACTTTCAGTTTCACTTACTTAGCTAGCAAATGCAGCTTGCTAGTTTAGCCTACTGAAACACCCTTCTCAAACAGAGGGATGCTGCGTTAGCTAGCTGGCTATGACTATCCAACACAACACTAGAACTTTTCCAAGTCAAGGTAATCTTTTGGGTTTACAAATGTATTGCCACCGGGGCCCGCCGGTATAACTGCTTACTGACTGTACACAGTAATGTTACTGCATGATTGCAGCGGGTTTACTAATGCATTAATTCTATTAGCTATGCTGACTATGATGTTACTTTCGCTAACATGGTGACAACGATGTAGGCTGTGTGTAGCTGTTTGGCTTGGAAAGGTTTTTTCGCCTGGTCACATTCAGCTGATGTGTTGTACTTTGAAGTCCACATGCGAAGGTGAGAGGACGAGAGAGCATAGATGCGAGAAGGAATACAACGTGGCTGCTATGAAAGTGAATTGTGTTTACGCTTGATCAGGGGTGTATTCATCCCTCCGATTCTGTTGAAAAACGTTTCTTAAACAGATGCAAACTGAACAAAACAGGGATAAATATACCTGATTTTGTCCAATAGAAACTCTTGTTTGCAACTGTTGGACTAATGATTACATCCTATATCAGCTAGATGCAGGCAAGAGTGTGCATGACACTGTTGAATATCATTGTATGCCCATGTGTCACTGTCTGTCACCTCAAATTTGTCTCTTGACCTGTGTGCCCCTAAGTTGGTAACTTAGGTTGTAGCAAACTCATAAGTGTAGGGAAAATGTAGTAGCCTAAAACTATGGCTGTTACATTGAACTGGGTGAATGGAGTATGAATGACAGTCATCCATGATGGTGTAATAGAAATACACCATAATGTAGTATGTACATGTATGTAGAGTTAAAGTGACTATGCATAGATGACAACAGAGAGTGGCAGTGGTGTGGAGAGGGGAGGGGGGGGGCAATGCAAATAGTCTGGGTAGCCATTTGACTAGATGTTCAGAAGTCTTATGACTTGGGGGTAGAAGTAAATTGAGTAAACCTCACCATGCTCATGAAAAAATGAATCGTCCCTAATCTTAAATGGCACTGACCGCAACTGATTTTAAGTCATAGGTGTCCTCCTGACAGGACTGGAACTCTGTAATACCTACAATTTATACAAGTTTATAACCCTGGGAGCCAATAGGGGTTTCCCGTGGGGTTTATGTTCTACACTGACCTGGGTTGACCTGGGCTGGAATGTAGACATGTCAACATTGAGGTTCAAAGGGCATAAGCACTCACATAAACACCAGTCATATCGGTCATACACGGTCCCTCCCTTTATTGACATCCAACAGAGGATAACCTAGCTTGAAAAGTCACAGTGCATGTGTTAACTATTCACTGCATTCCAATGCCTTCCTTAATGAAACAATTCACTGCTTTGACTTGTGTATTTTCCTTCTTTTCTTAGGTCTTCCCTTGTTCAAGTATTCCAGGCTTATGGCTGCACTCACCTGTCTGCAGGCAACCTCTTGCGGGCCGAGAGGGGTCAGGAGGCATTGAATATGGACAGCTGATCGGAAGCTACATCAAGGATGGCAAGATTGTTCCTGTGGAGATCACAATCAACTTACTGAGGAAGGTACCTCATCATCTTGTTTGCAGTTAATTGAGTAAACCCTGCCTTATTGTTTTTTCCTTTTTCAAATTTGCTCCTGGGCCGAGTAGAAAGGCTGGACGAGGCATTATTTTAGAAGGAATTGAGTGACACCTACATACAGTAATCAGATCCTGTTTGTACCCTCCCAACTCCCCTGCTCCCATCCTTCTCCCAGGCGATGGAGGAAACGATGCAGCTGGACCAGTCAAAGTTCCGCTTCCTAATTGATGGCTTTCTGCGTAACCAAGCCCACTTCCAGGGCTGGACCTGTGTCATGGAGGGGAAGGCTGATGTCCAATTCGTCCTCTTCTTTGACTACAGCAATCAGGCGGGAGGCAACTAACTACATCTCCTGGAATAGCAGGGAAAGAGCTGTGTGATCTCTGATACGTTTCTTCTAAATGCTTCTATATGAAGAAATGATCTGACCCAAGACAAAGGGGTCAGTCTCTATTGTGAATGGTAAAGTCAGCAGGGTTGCCTGTGTGTGTGTGTGTGTGTGTGTGTGTGTGTGTGTGTGTGTGTGTGTGTGTGTGTGTGTGTGTGTGTGTGTGTGTGTGCAGGTGTGCAGGTGTGTGTGTGCAGGTGTGTGTGTGCAGGTGTGTGTGTGCAGGTGTGTTTTGACAGGTGTCTGGATTGAGGGAAGAGCAGTGGACGCTAAGACGACAACAGAGGGTGTCTAGAGAAGCGGTAGGGCCTCACCTACAACAAGCCACCAGGCATTTATTGTTGTGGTACTGAGATGTCTTGTCTTATGGATATGCCAGGATGTGTGTCTCATGTATGTTCCTGGTCTGCGTTCAAGGGTCCAGACATACCCGCAGTCAACACGGCCTGTCATAGAGCTGAATGAACAACAGAGGAAAGTATGCACCGTGGATGCCTCTCGCAGTGTGTGGAGGAGGTCAGTAAGGTCATGTACACACACAAACACACACACACTATATACTGTATATAGTCAAAATGTAATACTGTATATTACATGCAGAGTAATATGTTCCCAGGCTGTTCACAGTCACACAGACAGTGTCACATATCTGTTGCACTGTTTTCCTATGACCACATGTGGATCGCCACTTCACTATGAGCTGCTGGGGCAACTCAGCAGGCCACCCCAGCTGTCCGAACATGTGTGGCTGACAAGTGAAACAATCCTCTCATTCTTTCTATTTACAGTGTTGTGTGATTGTGGTGTTGTTAATTGAAAATAATTATTTTCCTCTAAAAGCTTAATTAATCATATCCTGTCTCCTCCAGGTATTTGCTGAAGTCAAGAGAATTTTGCAGCTTCCTGTCTATCCACCGATGCAATTAACCCTGCACTAACAGCAAGTTGGGTCTTTTGAGGTTATCACGTGCTTTGTAAATAACAGGTGTGGACTAACAACGAAATGCTGACTTATGGGCCCTTCCCAACAAGAAAGAAAATTGAGAAATAATAGAAAACTTAAACACTTAATAATAATAATAGATACACAATGACTAGCGATAACTTGGCTATATACAAGGTTTTACAGTACTGAGTGGCTGTACAGAGGTACGAGGTAATAACTTGGCTATATACAAGGTTTTACAGTACTGAGTGGCTGTACAGAGGTACGAGGTAATAACTTGACTATATACAAGGTTTTACAGTACTGAGTGGCTGTACAGAGGTACGAGGTAATAACTCGGCTATATACAAGGTGTTACAGTACTGAGTGGATGTACAGGGGTATGAGGTAATAACTTGGCTATATACAAGGTTTTACAGTACTGAGTGGCTGTACAGAGGTACGAGGTAATAACTCGGCTATATACAAGGTGTTACAGTACTGAGTGGATGTACAGGGGTATGAGGTAATAACTTGGCTATATACAAGGTGTTACAGTACTGAGTGGATGTACAGAGGTATGAGGTAATAACTTGGCTATATACAAGGGGTTACAGTACTGAGTGGATGTACAGAGGTATGAGGTAATAACTTGGCTATATACAAGGTGTTACAGTACTGAGTGGATGTGCAGGGGTACGAGGTAATAACTTGGCTATATACAAGGTGTTACAGTACTGAGTGGATGTGCAGGGGTACGAGGTAATAACTTGGCTATATACAAGGTGTTACAGTACTGAGTGGATGTGCAGGGGTACGAGGTAATAACTTGGCTATATACAAGGTGTTACAGTACTGAGTGGATGTGCAGGGGCACGAGGTAATAACTTGGCTATATACAAGGGGTTACAGTACTGAGTGGATGTGCAGGGGTACGAGGTAATAACTTGGCTATATACAAGGAGTTACAGTACTGAGTGGATGTGCAGGGGTATGAGGTAATAACTTGACTATATACAAGGGGTTACAGTACTGAGTGGATGTGCAGGGGTACGAGGTAATAACTTGGCTATATACAAGGAGTTACAGTACTGAGTGGATGTGCAGGGGTACGAGGTAATAACTTGGCTATATACAAAGAGTTACAGTACTGAGTGGATGTGCAGGGGTACGAGGTAATAACTCGGCTATATACAAGGAGTTACAGTACTGAGTGGATGTGCAGGGGTACGAGGTAATAACTTGGCTATATACAAGGAGTTAAAGTACTGAGTGGATGTGCAGGGGTACGAGGTAATAACTCGGCTATATACAAGGAGTTACAGTACTGAGTGGATGTGCAGGGGTACGAGGTAATAACTTGGCTATATACAAGGAGTTAAAGTACTGAGTGGATGTGCAGGGGTACGAGGTAATAACTCGTCTATATACAAGGAGTTTCAGGTACTGGGTGGATGTACAGGGGTACGAGGTAGTTGAGGTAGATATGTAACTAGGAATAATGAGACAGGTAGTAAACAGTAGCAGCAGAATACGTAATGCGTCCATAAAAGTCCTTGTAAAAAGGGTCAATGCAGATAGTCCGGGTAGCTATTTGGTTGACTATTTAACTAACTATTGCCTTGGGGGTAGAAGCTGTTCAGGGTCCTGTTGGTTCCAGACTTGGTGCATCAGTACCGCTTGCCTTGCGGTAGCAGAGAGAACAGTCTATAACAAGCCAATAATGATTATTTTGAATGAGTCTGTTATGCAAAGGGGTTTAATTATGAGGATTGTTGTAAAGCAGTGGCCATTGGTGTGCGGGGCACTGCAGCCTGTTGTGTCAAGATATAGTTAGTTATTGCACATATTGTTTATCTATATAAAGTTCCATAGCAAATAGGAACCACATGTTTTCATTTTTATTTGACATACTGTACATTACATGACCAAAAGTATGTGGACACCTGCTCGTCGAACATCTTATTCCAAAATCATGGGCATTAATATGGAGTTGGTCCCCCCTTTCCTGCTATTACAGCCTCCACTCTTCTGGGAGGGCTTTCCACTAGATGTTTGAACATTGTTGCAGGGACCTTTGGAATACATTCCAATACATTCCAAAGGTGTTCGACGAGGTTGAGGTCAGGGCTCTGCGCAGGCCAGTCAAGTTCTTCCTCACCGATCTTGACAAACCTTTTCTGGAAGAACCTCGCTTTGTGCATGGGAGCATTGTCATGCTGGAACAGAAAAGGGCCTTCCCCAAACTGTTGTCACAAATTTGGAAGCACAGAATCGTCTAGAATATAATTGTATGTTGTAGCGTTAAGATTTCCATTCACTGGAACTGAGGGGCCTAGTTCGAACCATGTAAAACAGCCCACAGACCATTATTCCTCCTCCACCAAAGTTTACAGTTGGCACTATGCAGGTAGCATTCTCCTGGCATCCGCAAAACCCAGATTTGTCAGTCAGACTGCCAGATGGTGAAGCGTGATTCATCACTCCAGAGAACGCGTTTCCACTGCTCCATAGTCCAATGGTGGTGAGCTTTACCCCACTCCAGTCGACGCTTGGCATTGTGCATGGTGATCTTAGACTTTTGTGTGGCTGCTCGGCCATGGAAACCCATTTCAAGAAGCTCCCAACAAAAGTTATTGTGCTGACTGATGTTGCTTCTAGAGGCAGTTTGGAACTCGGTAGTGAGTGTTGCAACCGAGGACAGATTATAATTTTTTCTACCCACTTCAGCCCTCGCGGTCACGGTCTGTGGGCTTGTGTGGCCTACCACTTGGCTGAGCCGTTGTTGCTCCTAGACGTTTCTACTTTACAATAGCAGCACTTACAGTTGACCGGGGCAGCTCTAGCAGGGAAGACATTTGACGAACTGACTTGTTTAAAAGGTGTCATCCTATGACGGTGCCATGTTGAAAGTCACTGAGCTCTTCAATAAGGCCATTCTACTGCCAATGTTTGTCTATGGAGATTGTGTGCTCGATTTTATACATCTGTCAGCAACGGGTGTGGCTGAAATAGCCGAATCCACTCATTTGAAGGGGTGTCCACATACTTATGTATATATAGTGAGTCTTACTGTGCACTGTTAACTCTATTACTACAGAATCTCTGTTATAGTTGCAACTCTGCAATCTAAGCAGCGAATAATTACTTCATATAATAAACCACCTTGGATCAAAGTAAACGTGTTTAATTGACGTGGCCAGTGAAGTGCTCCTCTGCACTGCCTACAACAGTCCAATAGAGGGTAGTATGGGTGTCTTTTTACTATCCATTGTCTCCATGTACAGCCTGTCTGCTGACATCTTTCTAATGAGTCCTAGTTTTGACATCCTGATCTGACGTCTGTCATATAATGCTTACCTTTTTTTTATTCCCAATCTCATTGTTTGATGGTCCTCCTGACCAAAAATACATTGACATTACAATTAACCCTAAGAACTCATTCATCTATTTTGTAATCCACATTTCTGTGTGAATAAAGTGATAGTAAGGAAGTGAGCTATATGAGTGCAGTCTACAATCCCATAATTCCTGGGGTTTCGCAGAGTTTTAGGATTGAATGCTTCGCTACTTTGGAACCTTGCACCTCAGGAAGTGAAGTCTCCCCGTTCCAGATATGACCGGATGGCTGTCTCAGACTGGGATGACATGCACCAGCGAAACAGAACTTCTGACACTGCACTAATGAGGGGTGTGTGCTGGTGGCTAGCTAGGTGTCTACCAGGTGAATGGCCATTTGTGTGCCTAAAGTCTTGTGGAACATAATGGGTGCTGATCCCAGCTCTTTGAGCTGGGCTTGGGCTCTTAAAGGACAATGGAATGACAGGGCGAGGGGTGTGGGGGAGGGAGATCTTTACTGGCTGTTAAGGAGATGTTAAAATGACCATAATCTTGTGCAGGGGACAAATTTAATTTATACCAACATTTTAAATATTTAACCTAAAATAGTTTGAAATCTATTTTTAATATAGTTTTTTTTGTATCAACAAAAAGTTTTTTTCAAAACTTTAAATACATTTTAAATTGACAAAGTACAACACACAAAGTCCCACAGTAACTATTTCACCAATCAGTTTTTCATCTAGAAATATCTTTCATATAACATTATTGCCTTTCACAATGCAATGCTCACAATACTTTTCATATGATTCTCTTCTCATTTGTTTAAATACATTTGACCATCACTTAATCCAACTGTGCTTTAATGGTTAATCACTTAACCGCTTGGTAAACCTATAGATTTTAAACAGGTTGTCTACTATATATGGATTTTGAGAACTACAGAAATAAAATGTGTGTTTGTAAAGTATAAACATCTAAATGACCTGTATGATACATGATAACCACACATAATGACTACTGTAAAGTATAAACATCTAAATGACATGTATGATACAAGATAACCATACATAATGACTACTGTAAAGTATAAACATCTAAATGACATGTATGATACATGATAACCACACATAATGACTACTGTAAAGTATAAACATCTAAATGACATGTATGATACAAGATAACCATACATAATGACTACTGTAAAGTATAAACATCTAAATGACCTGTATGATACATGATAACCACACATAATGACTACTGTAAAGTATAAACATCTAAATGACATGTATGATACAAGATAACCATACATAATGACTACTGGTTATTATAAACATCTAAATGACATGTATGATACATGATAACCATACATAATGACTACTGTAAAGTATAAACATCTAAATGACATGTATGATACATGATAACCACACATAATGACTACTGTAAAGTATAAACATCTAAATGACATGTATGATACATGATAACCATACATAATGACTACTGTAAAGTATAAACATCTAAATGACATGTATGATACATGATAACCACACATAATGACTACTGTAAAGTATAAACATCTAAATGACATGTATGATACATGATAACCACACATAATGACTACTGGTTATTATAAACATCTAAATGACCTGTATGATACATGATAACCATGCATAATGACTACTGTAAAGTATAAAAATCTAAATGACATGTATGATACATGATAACCATACATAATGACTACTGGTTATTATAAACATCTAAATGACCTGTATGATACATGATAACCATGCATAATGACTACTGTAAAGTATAATCATCTAAATGACCTGTATGATACATGATAACCACACATAATGACTACTGTAAAGTATAAACATCTAAATGACATGTATGATACATGATAACCATACATAATGACTACTGGTTATTATAAACATCTAAATGACATGTATGATACATGATAACCATACATAATGACTACTGGTTATTATAAACATCTAAATGACATGTATGATACATGATAACCACACATAATGACTACTGTAAAGTATAAACATCTAAATGACATGTATGATACATGATAACCATACATAATGACTACTGGTTATTATAAACATCTAAATGACATGTATGATACATGATAACCACACATAATGACTACTGTAAAGTATAAACATCTAAATGACATGTATGATACATGATAACCATACATAATGACTACTGTAAAGTATAAAAATCTAAATGACATGTATGATACAAGATAACCATACATAATGACTACTGTAAAGTATAAACATCTAAATGACATGTATGATACATGATAACCATACATAATGACTACTGTAAAGTATAAACATCTAAATGACATGTATGATACATGATAACCATACATAATGACTACTGTAAAGTATAAACATCTAAATGACATGTATGATACATGATAACCATACATAATGACTACTGTAAAGTATAAACATCTAAATGACATGTATGATACATGATAACCATACATAATGACTACTGGTTATTATGAACATCTAAATGACGTGTATGATACATGATAACCACACATAATGACTACTGGTTATTATAAACATCTAAATGACATGTATGATACATGATAACCATACATAATGACTACTGGTTATTATAAACATCTAAATGACATGTATGATACATGATAACCATACATAATGACTACTGGTTATTATAAACATCTAAATGACCTGTATGATACATGATAACCACACATAATGACTACTGTAAAGTATAAACATCTAAATGACATGTATGATACATGATAACCATACATAATGACTACTGTAAAGTATAAACATCCAAATGACATGTATGATACATGATAGCCATACACAATGACTACTGGTTATTATAAACATCTAAATGACATGTATGATACATGATAACCATACATAATGACTACTGTAAAGTATAAACATCTAAATGACATGTATGATACATGATAACCATACATAATGACTACTGGTTATTATAAACATCTAAATGACATGTATGATACATGATAACCATACATAATGACTACTGTAAAGTATAAACATCTAAATGACATGTATGATACATGATAACCATACATAATGACTACTGTAAAGTATAAACATCTAAATGACATGTATGATACATGATAACCATACATAATGACTACTGTAAAGTATAAAAATCTAAATGACATGTATGATACAAGATAACCATACATAATGACTACTGTAAAGTATAAACATCTAAATGACATGTATGATACATGATAACCATACATAATGACTACTGTAAAGTATAAACATCTAAATGACATGTATGATACATGATAACCATACATAATGACTACTGTAAAGTATAAACATCTAAATGACATGTATGATACATGATAACCATACATAATGACTACTGTAAAGTATAAACATCTAAATGACATGTATGATACATGATAACCATACATAATGACTACTGGTTATTATAAACATCTAAATGACATGTATGATACATGGTAACCACACATAATGACTACTGGTTATTATAAACATCTAAATGACATGTATGATACATGATAACCATACATAATGACTACTGGTTATTATAAACATCTAAATGACATGTATGATACATGATAACCATACATAATGACTACTGGTTATTATAAACATCTAAATGACATGTATGATACATGATAACCACACATAATGACTACTGTAAAGTATAAACATCTAAATGACATGTATGATACATGATAACCATACATAATGACTACTGTAAAGTATAAACATCTAAATGACATGTATGATACATGATAACCATACATAATGACTACTGTAAAGTATAAACATCTAAATGACATGTATGATACATGATAACCATACATAATGACTACTGTAAAGTATAAAAATCTAAATGACATGTATGATACAAGATAACCATACATAATGACTACTGTAAAGTATAAACATCTAAATGACATGTATGATACATGATAACCATACATAATGACTACTGTAAAGTATAAACATCTAAATGACATGTATGATACATGATAACCATACATAATGACTACTGTAAAGTATAAACATCTAAATGACATGTATGATACATGATAACCATACATAATGACTACTGTAAAGTATAAACATCTAAATGACATGTATGATACATGATAACCATACATAATGACTACTGGTTATTATAAACATCTAAATGACATGTATGATACATGGTAACCACACATAATGACTACTGGTTATTATAAACATCTAAATGACATGTATGATACATGATAACCATACATAATGACTACTGGTTATTATAAACATCTAAATGACATGTATGATACATGATAACCATACATAATGACTACTGGTTATTATAAACATCTAAATGACATGTATGATACATGATAACCACACATAATGACTACTGTAAAGTATAAACATCTAAATGACATGTATGATACATGATAACCATACATAATGACTACTGGTTATTATAAACATCTAAATGACATGTATGATACATGATAACCATACATAATGACTACTGTAAAGTATAAACATCTAAATGACCTGTATGATACATGATAACCATACATAATGACTACTGTAAAGTATAAACATCTAAATGACATGTATGATACATGATAACCATACATAATGACTACTGGTTATTATAAACATCTAAATGACATGTATGATACATGATAACCATACATAATGACTACTGGTTATTATAAACATCTAAATGACCTGTATGATACATGATAACCACACATAATGACTACTGTAAAGTATAAACATCTAAATGACATGTATGATACATGATAACCATACATAATGACTACTGTAAAGTATAAACATCCAAATGACATGAATGATACATGATAGCCATACACAATGACTACTGGTTATTATAAACATCTAAATGACATGTATGATACATGATAACCATACATAATGACTACTGTAAAGTATAAACATCTAAATGACATGTATGATACATGATAACCATACATAATGACTACTGGTTATTATAAACATCTAAATGACATGTATGATACATGATAACCATACATAATGACTACTGTAAAGTATAAACATCTAAATGACATGTATGATACATGATAGCCATACATAATGACTACTGGTTATTATAAACATCTAAATGACATGTATGATACATGATAACCATACATAATGACTACGGTAAAGTATAAACATCTAAATGACATGTATGATACATGATAACCATACATAATTACTACTGTAAAGTATAAACATCTAAATGACATGTATGATACATGATAACCATACATAATGACTACTGGTTATTATAAACATCTAAATGACATGTATGATACATGATAACCATACATAATGACTACTGTAAAGTATAAACATCTAAATGACATGTATGATACATGATAACCATACATAATGACTACTGTAAAGTATAAACATCTAAATGACATGTATGATACATGATAACCATACATAATGACTACTGTAAAGTATAATCATCTAAATGACATGTATGATACATGATAACCACACATAATGACTACTGTAAAGTATAAACATCTAAATGACATGTATGATACATGATAACCATACATAATGACTACTGGTTATTATAAACATCTAAATGACCTGTATGATACATGATAACCATACATAATGACTACTGTAAAGTATAAACATCTAAATTACATGTATGATACATGATAACCATACATAATGACTACTGTAAAGTATAAACATCTAAATGACATGTATGATACATGATAACCACACATAATGACTACTGTAATGTATAAACATCTAAATGACATGTATGATACATGATAACCATACATAATGACTACTGGTTATTATAAACATCTAAATGACATGTATGATACATGATAACCATACATAATGACTACTGTAAAGTATAAACATCTAAATGACCTGTATGATACATGATAATCATACATAATGACTACTGGTTATTATAAACATCTAAATGACATGTATGATACATGATAACCATACATAATGACTACTGGTTATTATAAACATCTAAATGACATGTATGATACATGATAACCATACATAATGACTACTGTAAAGTATAAACATCTAAATGACATGTATGATACATGATAACCATACATAATGACTACTGGTTATTATAAACATCTAAATGACATGTATGATACATGATAACCACACATAATGACTACTGGTTATTATAAACATCTAAATGACATGTATGATACATGATAACCATACATAATGACTACTGTAAAGTATAAACATCTAAATGCCATGTATGATACATGATAACCATACATAATGACTACTGTAAAGTATAAACATCTAAATGACCTGTATGATACATGATAACCATACATAATGACTACTGGTTATTATAAACATCTAAATGACATGTATGATACATGATAACCATACATAATGACTACTGGTTATTATAAACATCTAAATGACATGTATGACACATGATAACCATACATAATGACTACTGTAAAGTATAAACATCTAAATGACATGTATGATACATGATAACCATACATAATGACTACTGGTTATTATAAACATCTAAATGACATGTATGATACATGATAACCATACATAATGACTACTGTAAAGTATAAACATCTAAATGACCTGTATGATACATGATAACCATACATAATGACTACTGTAAAGTATAAACATCTAAATGACATGTATGATACATGATAACCATACATAATGACTACTGGTTATTATAAACATCTAAATGACATGTATGATACATGATAACCATACATAATGACTACTGGTTATTATAAACATCTAAATGACCTGTATGATACATGATAACCATACATAATGACTACTGGTTATTATAAACATCTAAATGACATGTATGATACATGCTAACCATACATAATGACTACTGGTTATTATAAACATCTAAATGACATGTATGATACATGATAACCATACATAATGACTACTGGTTATTATAAACATCTAAATGACATGTATGATACATGATAACCATACATAATGACTACTGGTTATTATAAACATCTAAATGACATGTATGATACATGATAACCACACATAATGACTACTGGTTATTATAAACATCTAAATGACATGTATGATACATGATAACCACACATAATGACTACTGTAAAGTATAAACATCTAAATTACATGTATGATACATGATAACCATGCATAATGACTACTGTAAAGTATAAACATCTAAATGACATGTATGATACATGATAACCATGCATAATGACTACTGTAAAGTATAAACATCTAAATGACATGTATGATACATGATAACCATACATAATGACTACTGTAAAGTATAAACATCTAAATGACCTGTATGATACATGATAACCACACATAATGACTACTGTAAAGTATAAACATCTAAATGACATGTATGATACATGATAACCACACATAATGACTACTGTAAAGTATAAACATCTAAATGACATGTATGATACATGATAACCATACATAATGACTACTGGTTATTATAAACATCTAAATGACATGTATGATACATGATAACCACACATAATGACTACTGTAAAGTATAAACATCTAAATGACATGTATGATACATGATAACCATACATAATGACTACTGGTTATTGCTAATTGATTTCACATAGTGGTAAGCACAGTTGGTCTCCATATGAAAGGGGATGTATGAACACTTGCCATTTCTTTCAACATGGAGCAGATAGACAGCAAGGGAGAGGAAGAAATTAAAGAGCCAGTGGACAAGGGACTCGTCAAAGAGGTTAAAGAGGTGGGCATGTTCCCCGTCAAAGAGGTCAAAGAGGTGGGCATGTTCCCCGTCAAAGAGGTCAAAGAGGTGGGCATGTTCACCGTTAAAGAGGTCAAAGAGGTGGGCATGTTCCCCGTCAAAGAGGTTAAAGAGGTTGGCATGTTCCCCGTCAAAGAGGTCAAAGAGGTGGGCATGTTCCCCGTCAAAGAGGTCAAAGAGGTGGGCATGTTCCCCGTCAAAGAGGTCAAAGAGGTGGGCATGTTCCCCGACAAAGAGGTCAAAGACAAAAAAAATATATATATATATACTGTCAAGGTGGGGTGTAAACAAAACTGCTTAAAAATTTGGCAAGATAAGAAGTTGGGGTATGGGGGAGACAAAATACTGATACCTGCATATAAAAACATAGGAACTGTTCACATTGGAATTTCCTTGGCATGTTCCCCGTCAAAGAGGTCAAAAAGGTGGGCATGTTCCCCGACAAAGAGGTCACCATTTTTTGCATGAATGGTTATAAAGGATGATCACACTTTTGATTACACATTGGATAGATATATTTTAGATAGATAACTGCATCGTGTGAAAACTGTGTAATCTACTTTCAGCACTTTTCAGGGGGATTTGAAGCACGTATTTTGCATGGTTTGCTACTCGATTAACTGGTAGTTAGAACAAATTGAAAAGACACTATTATGTTGTTCGGATTAAACCAATGTTCTCATTACATTTCACAAAAAATATAGATTTTGAATCAATGGTTGTGTGGTGAGCGATGTTTACAATCCAAATGAATTTTTATTTATCTAGGCAAGTCAGTTAAGTACAAATTCTTACATTCAATGACAGCCTAGGAACACTGGGTTAACTGCCTTGTTCAGGGGTAGAATGACAGATTTTGATATTCTCAGCTTGGGGATTTGATCTTGCAACCTTCCCGTTACTAGTCCAACGCTCTAACCACTAGGCTACCTGCCGTCCCTAACCACTAGGGTATCTGCCGCCCCTAACCACTAGGGTATCTGCCGCCCCTAACCACTAGGGTATCTGCCGCCCCTAACCACTAGGTTATCTGCCGCTCCTAACCACTAGGTTATCTGCCGCCCCTAACCACTAGGTTATCTGCCGCCCCTAACCACTAGGTTATCTGCCGCCCCTAACCACTAGGGTATCTGCCGCCCCTAACCACTAGGTTATCTGCCGCCCCTAACCACTAGGGTATCTGCCGCCCCTAACCACTAGGGTATCTGCCGCCCCTAACCACTAGGTTATCTGCCGCCCCTAACCACTAGGGTATCTGCCGCCCCCTAATCACTAGGGTATCTGCCGCCCCCTAATCACTAGGGTATCTGCCGCCCCTAACCACTAGGTTATCTGCCGCCCCTAACCACTAGGTTATCTGCCGCCCCTAACCACTAGGTTATCTGCCGCCCCTAACCACTAGGTTATCTGCCGCCCCTAACCACTAGGGTATCTGCCGCCCCTAACCACTAGGGTATCTGCCGCCCCTAACCACTAGGGTATCTGCCGCCCATAACCACTAGGGTACCTGCCGCCCATAACCACTAGGGTATCTGCCGCCCATAACCACTAGGGTACCTGCCGCCCATAACCACTAGGGTACCTGCCGCCCATAACCACTAGGGTACCTGCCGCCCATAACCAATAGGGTATCTGCCGCCCCAAATGCACAATGACAGGTTATAAATGAAAGACTGGCCGCATTACAAGTGTGACAAGTTTGGAGTTTTGTACTAAGAGTTGTGAAAATAGTATCAAAGCAACAAAAAAAACTGTAATAGGTCTGTAGATTGTACACCCCACCTCCCTAGTACACAGGTGCTGAGTGTAATCACCTAGCCTGTCTGTGTACTAGGGAGGTGGGGTGTACAGAGTGTAATCACCTAGCCTGTCTGTGTACTAGGGAGGTGGGGTGTACAGAGTGCAATCACCTAGCCTGTCTGTGTACTAGGGAGGTGGGGTGTACAGAGTGCAATCACCTAGCCTGTCTGTGTACTAGGGAGGTGGGGTGTACAGAGTGTAATCACCTAGCCTGTCTGTGTACTAGGGAGGTGGGGTATACAGAGTGTAATCACCTAGCCTGTCTGTGTACTAGGGAGGTGGGGTGTACAGAGTGCAATCACCTAGCCTGTCTGTGTACTAGGGAGGTGGGGTGTACAGAGTGCAATCACCTAGCCTGTCTGTGTACTAGGGAGGTGGGGTATACAGAGTGTAATCACCTAGCCTGTCTGTGTACTAGGGAGGTGGGGTGTACAGAGTGTAATCACCTAGCCTGTCTGTGTACTAGGGATGTGGGGTGTTCAGAGTGTAATCACCTAGCCTGTCTGTGTACTAGGGAGGTGGGGTGCACAGAGTGTAATCACCTAGCCTGTCTGTGTACTAGGGAGGTGGGGTGTACAGAGTGTAATCACCTAGCCTGTCTGTGTACTAGGGAGGTGGGGTATACAGAGTGTAATCACCTAGCCTGTCTGTGTACTAGGGAGGTGGGGTGTACAGAGTGTAATCACCTAGCCTGTCTGTGTACTAGGGAGGTGGGGTGTTCAGAGTGTAATCACCTAGCCTGTCTGTGTACTAGGGAGGTGGGGTGCACAGAGTGTAATCACCTAGCCTGCCTACCTGTGAAACTTGTTTGCTACTGACCTTTCTGCTTTAATGAAGTTTCATGGAGATAAAGGTTGAACTCTGGGACTGGAGCCCTCAGTGTGTGTATGTGTGTGTGCGTGTGTGTCTGTCTGTGTGTTTGTGAGCACACACGTGCTTGTGCGCTCCTCTCCTTGCTCATGTGGGGTGACCCTGTGTGCGTTTGCACAAGCATACATGTGTAGGCTGAGATGGGACATTGTGATTGCTTATGTACGTGTGTGTAGCTCTCCCTATCTTGTCTGTCTGAGTCTGTGTGTGTAGCTCTCCCTATCTTGTCTGTCGGAGTCTGTGTGTGTAGCTCTCCCTATCTTGTCTGTCTGTGTCTGTGTATGTAGCTCTCCCTATCTTGTCTGTCTGAGTCTGTGTGTGTAAAGGCCGTGTTTTATCACTGCTCTTCGCTCTCTCTGGGGAATAAAGGATCAGGGCTGCTGGGTGTCTGCCGGTGGACTGTCTGTCTGTCTGTCTGTTTGTCATCACCAGGTAATGCCAGGGCCAAAAGGTGCTTTGAGGTGAACAGCTAGTGCTGCTGCTGATGTCTAGGGTGATAACAGTAGGCTAGATTAGCACTCATTCAATCAATTAGGCCTTGGATTTAATGCATATATTTGCATGCGGAATATACTGTAGCAATGACAGGAGACAACTTTCTGTATGCTTTTTGTATGATGCACTGCCATATACAGATATAGGGTCTTAATTTGATCACCCTGTTGCAGGACAACTTTCCTGCAATGCTGGAAAGATAAAATGTGTATCGTGTTTGAGGTTTAAAAAAGTTTGTAAATTCCACTTTGACATTTCAGACTTGATTTTCCTTTACGAAAAACCTGTCAACTGCTACAAAAATGTCCATTAGTTATAATCCACATAATAATTCATATTTCCTGTTGCTGGAGGATTATTTTCCTGTAAACTGGCTCAAATTAAGCTCCTACATCTGTACTGTAGTGTTAACCATGCAATATAATGATTTCATTTGTGTTGAGATGCTTTGGATATGTTGACAGGTTGAGATGCTTTGGTATGCATGAAATATTGGATGGTATGATAGAACAACTCTTAGTTGTTACCCCCTTTTCAGTGGAGAACAGAGTGGAATTCAGTCTAGTGCGTTGAAGAGAGAGGGAGCGAATGAGAAGTACCTGTTGACAGCTAGCACTATGAAAAGAGATGGTGAGGAGACTTTGAAAGGATCTCCTTGTCCCCTCTCACAGAGCGTGATTCTCTCTCACCCCTCTGTCCTCTGAAACTCTGACGTCTAACGTAGTGTCTGCCTGCGTCACCTCACTGATACCTAATTTAGTTCCGCAGAACAATATTTCTTGATAAAATGGGGGGGGGGGGATAACTCCCATCTTCAGAACCTTGTGTTCTGACATTTGAAAGGTAGATTAGGCTGCTTTCATAGATCTTCAGTCGACAACCCCTCCCCATCTCTACACATGCACACGCACACACCCACAAAGACTACCCAGACACCCGATCCAAACCTCATCCCCTCCACTCCTGCCAAAAGCCGCAACTCACCCTCCTCCAGTCTGGGCCACATAGCCCCCCAGGAATGCTCCACACAGACTTATTTAGCTCCTTTAGCTTGTAGAAACATTCTGGGAGTTTTCATCTCACAGAAAAGGAGAAAATCGTATTTTAAGATCTAAACAACCTGTTCTTCTTCTTCCCCCAGAAACTCTCTGATGCAGTATGATCCTCTTGTTTGTCTTTCTCCTTGGTGGCCCTATGAATAGCAGGTAGGCCTACGAGACCCACCCTGTCAGACAGAGCATTAAGTTATTAGGCCTTCTTTGCTGGTGTGTGCCAAGTTAAAGCTAGTGTCCTTATTGTAAAAATAACAAAGCAATTACCCCACCTCTGTTTGGGTAAAAAGATGGGGGATGGGAGAAATGTAACCACTCTCAAATTCATATACAGAGCTATGGATGCAAGGACTGACCATCCATTAAATCAAAAGTATAGTTTAAAACATGTTTTTGTTACCTTTATTTAACTAGGCAAGTCAGTTAAGAACAAATTCTTATTTTCAATGACAGCCTAGGAACAGGAACACTGCCTGTTCAGGGGCAGAACGACAGATTTGTACCTTGTCAGCTTGGGGATTTGAACTTGCAACCTTCTGGTTACTAGTCCAACGCTCTAACCACTAGGCTACCCTAGATCACTATTTTTTGGCTATTCCATGACCTTCACATGAAAGGCTGTTGAAATGCATGGGAGGCTTTCTATTTAAAAAACTTTTACAAACGTTATTTTGCACATGCATTATTCACATGAATAATAACTTTGGGTGATAACATAAGCTAGGCCTACATTAGGCCTATAACTAGCAGTTAGAGTGTTGGGACCATAGTTTGAATCCCCGAGCCAACAAGGTGACAAATCAGATTTGTCGATGTGCCCTTGAGTCTAATTGTTCCTGGGTCACCGTTGATAATGGCAGACCCTGGCCGTGACCCCACTCTCCGAGTTGGGATATACAAAAAACACATTTCCAATTCACACATGTGTATTAATACACACTTGTACATATGTGAAATAGGACATATATAAACACCCATCAAATTATTATCATTATTAGTTATTGGGTAGACTACATTAGGAAAAACCTAATATGTTGACAAAATCAGTCTATTTTCATACAGACCTAAGTAAATGTACTTCTTGATTACATTGATGATCTTCATGACTGAACGTTTGAGTTCATCCTGTCACAGATAAAAGGAATCATAAGAATAACAATGTCACATGACCAATTTTCCAAACGCTTATTGGGTGTGCAATAACTAAGCGGCGCGTGTCACAGGTGCAAAATACCGGAAGTATTGTGGAGCCAGATGATCAGCTAAACATTTTTTGTCCATGCAGGGGGGTCAGTTGGGCTCACTTAGGGTGACAATGTTTCATCATGATTTTCTTCAAGGTCTATGACCCTAGAGTTGGAAAATGTGTGATAACAGTGCTGCAATGACAGCTTTCTCTGTGTTATCACTCTTTCTTTCATCCTTCCATCACATTCATTTTACCCCATGACAATGCTCATGTTATAAAACGAATAACTAACCTACTGATTTTGTTGCACTCGCTAAGTCTAGGGGTCTTAGGCCTAGTTAACCTGATTTAACATATGAATCTGTACCCAAGAGACAGCAAACATTCCGAGTTCTGGATCAGCTCCGTCTTGACCTCTTGGTTTGCCAGTCCAAGCAGATGATTTTTATATTAATGGTGACAAAATAAATACATGCAAAAAACGAAACTAAGGCATGACCAACTAAAGAGGCTTAACTAACACAAGGAAACAAGCAAAGGCTGACTGAGAAGCTTCTGGCCTCCTATCTCTCCCGGACTGATAATCATCCTGATTGCCCACACCTGAGTGATTATCAAGGCTTCCTGGCAGAGCACATCATCCTAACCGGTTGCTGCTGCCCCCAGGGGATGGAGTATAGAAGTGGTAGTGTCTAATCATTCTCCTAACACCTGACCCACCTAACCTATTCCATAACACTCATATATACCCTTTAATCATATATCATTTCTGGAATGCTCAGGTCAACAGAACTTTGACATTTGACCTCTAGAGTACAAATGATCTCCAATCAATGATCATAACATATTCAAAAATCATTGATTCAGACAGTTTTTTTTGTGGCACATTCTTAACACAATTCTGTGAATAATTTAACATATTTATATACTCGGCACACCTGTCTTGTTTGGTTGTGTATTCTACATCACTATGAACATGTTAAGATATTATTGGGCATACTACAATTATATTTCATACAGGTATGGTCATGTGGATTTGATCCATTAAGTTGGTTGGTGGTTGTGGGGTTAATGCTTGGATCTTGTGATGCTCCTCTATCTACAAATCTTTTTTAAAACCCTGTTCTAGCTGTGTGTGTCTGTAATGTGCTGCCTGTATCATCAAAGTTCCATTTCCAAAACAAAGCTGCACCACTAGATGGAATTCTATGGCTAAGCTTCCAGCATTCTAATGTCGATGGCACAAATAGTTACAAATGAATCAGGGTTTCCTTTTTCAAAGCAATTTATACAGGTCATTCTGATATGTAACCTAGAGGTCAACGTTCAAACTTCTGTTGACCTGAACATTCCGAAAAGGTGCCTGATGGATAGTTGTGAATCTAAGCTTTCCAATGATATATGATTAAAGGGTATAGGTGAGCAATAACTTGTTGAATAGTGACATTGTCATGGGGTAAAATCCTTATGGGAAAATAAATGTGATGGAGGGATGAAATAATCGAGTGATAACACAGAGAAAGCTGTCATTGCTGCACTGTTATCACACATTTCCAACTCTAGGGTCATAGACCTTGAAGAAAATTATTATGAGACATTGGTGAGCCCGGCAGCCCAAATGTGGGGGTCTGGCTCATGGCCTAATGTAAACAGCACACAATTTTGCGGTAGAGGTTTGTGACATGTAACAAAAAAATGTGCAAACAAATGTATGCCTTAAGTACTTAATTGCAAAGTAGGCCAAGTAAGCAGGTTTACTTTGCAAACATGCACTTTGGCTATTGCCACCTGCTTATTTCAAAGATGGTATGTGGGAGCATGTTGCCTGTGATGGTGGGAGCATGTTGCCTGTTATGGTGGGAGCATGTTGCTTGTGAGTGGTAGGAGCATGTTGCCTGTGAGTGGTGGGAGCATGTTGCCTGTGAGTGGTGGGAGCATGTTGCCTGTTATGGTGGGAGCATGTTGCCTGTTATGGTGGGAGCATGTTGCCTGTGAGTGGTGGGAGCATGTTGCCTGTTATGGTGGGAGCATGTTGCTTGTGAGTGGTAGGAGCATGTTGCCTGTGAGTGGTGGGAGCATGTTGCCTGTGAGTGGTGGGAGCATGTTGACTGTGAGTGGTAGGAGCATGTTGCCTGTTATGGTGGGAGCATGTTGCCTGTGAGTGGTGGGAGCATGTTGCCTGTGAGTGGTGGGAGCATGTTGCCTGTGAGTGGTGGGAGCATGTTGCCTGTGAGTGGTGGGAGCATGTTGCCTGTTATGGTGGTAGCATGTTGCCTGTGAGTGGTGGGAGCATGTTGCCTGTTATGGTGGGAGCATGTTGCCTGTGAGTGGTAGGAGCATGTTGCCTGTGAGTGGTGGGAGCATGTTGCCTGTGAGTGGTAGGAGCATGTTGCCTGTTATGGTGGGAGCATGTTGCCTGTGAGTGGTGGGAGCATGTTGCCTGTGAGTGGTGGGAGCATGTTGCCTGTGAGTGGTGGGAGCATGTTGCCTGTGAGTGGTGGGAGCATGTTGCCTGTGAGTGGTAGGAGCATGTTGCCTGTTATGGTGGGAGCATGTTGCCTGTGAGTGGTGGGAGCATGTTGCCTGTGAGTGGTGGGAGCATGTTGCCTGTGAGTGGTAGGAGCATGTTACCTGTGAGTGGTGGGAGCATGTTGCCTGTGAGTGGTGGGAGCATGTTGCCTGTTATGGTGGGAGCATGTTGCCTGTGAGTGGTGGGAGCATGTTGCCTGTGAGTGGTGGGAGCATGTTGCCTGTGAGTGGTAGGAGCATGTTGCCTGTTATGGTGGGAGCATGTTGCCTGTGAGTGGTGGGAGCATGTTGCCTGTGAGTGGTGGGAGCATGTTGCCTGTGAGTGGTGGGAGCATGTTGCCTGTGAGTGGTGGGAGCATGTTGCCTGTGAGTGGTGGGAGCATGTTGCCTGTTATAGGTGGGAGCATGTTGCCTGTGAGTGGTGGGAGCATGTTGCCTGTTATGGTGGGAGCATGTTGCCTGTGAGTGGTGGGAGCATGTTGCCTGTGAGTGGTGGGAGCATGTTGCCTGTGAGTGGTGGGAGCATGTTGCCTGTTATGGTGGGAGCATGTTGCCTGTTATGGTGGGAGCATGTTGCCTGTGAGTGGTAGGAGCATGTTGCCTGTGAGTGGTGGGAGCATGTTGCCTGTGAGTGGTGGGAGCATGTTGCCTGTGAGTGGTGGGAGCATGTTGCCTGTTATGGTGGGAGCATGTTGCCTGTGAGTGGTGGGAGCATGTTGCCTGTGAGTGGTGGGAGCATGTTGCCTGTTATGGTGGGAGCATGTTGCCTGTGAGTGGTGGGAGCATGTTGCCTGTGAGTGGTGGGAGCATGTTGCTTGTTATGGTGGGAGCATGTTGCCTGTGAGTGGTGGGAGCATGTTGCCTGTGAGTGGTGGGAGCATGTTGCCTGTGAGTGGTGGGAGCATGTTGCCTGTGAGTGGTGGGAGCATGTTGCCTGTTATGGTGGGAGCATGTTGCCTGTTATGGTGGGAGCATGTTGCCTGTGAGTGGTGGGAGCATGTTGCCTGTGAGTGGTGGGAGCATGTTGCCTGTGAGTGGTGGGAGCATGTTGCCTGTTATGGTGGGAGCATGTTGCCTGTGATGGTGGGAGCATGTTGCCTGTGAGTGGTGGGAGCATGTTGCCTGTGAGTGGTGGGAGCATGTTGCCTGTTATGGTGGGAGCATGTTGCCTGTGAGTGGTGGGAGCATGTTGCCTGTGAGTGGTGGGAGCATGTTGCCTGTGAGTGGTGGGAGCATGTTGCCTGTGAGTGGTGGGAGCATGTTGCCTGTGAGTGGTGGGAGCATGTTGCCTGTGAGTGGTAGGAGCATGTTGCCTGTGATGGTGGGAGCATGTTGCCTGTGAGTGGTGGGAGCATGTTGCCTGTGAGTGGTGGGAGCATGTTGCCTGTGAGTGGTGGGAGCATGTTGCCTGTGAGTGGTAGGAGCATGTTGCCTGTGAGTGGTGGGAGCATGTTGCCTGTGAGTGGTGGGAGCATGTTGCCTGTGAGTGGTAGGAGCATGTTGCCTGTGAGTGGTGGGAGCATGTTGCCTGTGAGTGGTGGGAACATGTTGCCTGTGAGTGGTGGGAACATGTTGCCTGTGAGTGGTGGGCCTATCACTAGCTCTCCAATCCTGCCAGTAGATTGATTTGACTGGGAAAGAACTGTTCACTCGACAAGGTGTGTATTTAGCTTTGATATAGTCCACAAAAACACAGTCATTATTTAATTTTATGCCAATTGAAACCGTATTTCCTTTCAGACCAAATGAAAGGAGAGGATGAAGGGTTATAAGGAGAGGATGAAGGGTTATAAGGAGAGGATGAAGGGTTATAAGGTAAATGGATAAGTAATGAAGAGCTGGGGCCACGGTTGGTAAGTCAATTAGGCCTACATATGCTCCACTCAGAATTGGAAACAATGACAACACTAAAACACATAATCTGTTATTGCTTGTATTGCTTGCTAACTAGCTAGGCTTTATAGGTAGGAAAGGGAGAGTGAGAATGACCCAAAAGCATTACAAAGTAAAACATGGCCAACAGGGCTTGGCCAGTTCTTCAGTAATCCTGGCGTCTCAACATCTTCCACCTCGTCACCTGATTGTTGAACTGCTCTGCGTATCTGAAAACAGGACGTCACCTCCTTTTTGGTGTCAGTAGTTCATTCCTGAGGCATGAGCGCAGCGCTGCAGGGTGTGTTGCTCATACCTGTTAGAGAGGGTTTCCTGACCTGACAGAGACCTAGGGGACTAAGTCTGAATAAACCAGTGAGAGCTGCTGTGGCCATTATAAAAATAATTAACAGTGGAATTATATTTCAGTACATCATAGGTTTCATAGAGGTTTCATAATCTTTGTTAGCATTTGTTTGATTTCTATATTACCTATGACCCCAAATAACCCAGTTCTTTAGCCGTTGGACTTGGCGCTGAGGCAGTAACAGTGAAGTTGAGTAACAGAACAAGTCCTTTGTCTCACTTTCTGACTCTGTGTGCACTCTGTACATTCAGTTATTTTGGTGTCTGATCTCCACAATGTATGTGTGTTAGAGTGAGAGGTTGTGTGTGTGTGTGTGTGTGTGTGTGTGTGTGTGTGTGTGTGTGTGTGTGTGTGTGTGTGTGTGTGTGTGTGTGTGTGTGTGTGTGTGTGTGTGTGTGCGTGTGTGTGTGTGTGTGTGAGAACCATATGCGGTGCTATAGCAGGGCAGTGAGGCGTGCAGTGCAGGAGCGAGCAGGGCCTAGCCGGCCCAATAGAGCCCCAGTACTCTGATAATCCCTGTGTTTTCAGGAGCCCTGGCCCGTACTTGATTAGCTTGGGCAAGAAAAGGGTAGAGTTCTCTCTAGCGCGTTTCTCTCTCTTTCTCTCTGTCCCACTTTCATTCCCCCTATTTTTCTCATGCTTCCCCCCCTCCACCCCTGGAGCCACTTCGTGAATGAATGGGTTTTAAGTGTTTACTCAGCAACTCTCTCTTTCCCCTTTTTCTCTTTCTCTCTTTCCCTCTCCCTTTTTCTCTCTTTCCTTCTTTCCCCTTTTCTCTCTTTCTCTCTTTCCCTCTTTCCTTCTTTTTCTCTCTCCCTTTTTCTCTCTTTCTCTCTTTCCTTCTTTCCCCTTTTCTCTCTTTCCCTCTTTCCCCTTTTCTCTCTTTCTCTCTTTCACTCCTTCCCTCCTGACCTCTTTCTCTCTTTCCCTTTCTTCTTTTTCTCTTTTTCTCCCAAAGAGAGGAAGAGAGACAGATGTGGTAATGCTAAACATGTACCCACAGAGAGAGAAACAGAGGAGAGATTATTATTCTCTTTCTAGCTGTGAAAATTCTAAATGTCTCTGTGTAGTCTGTGAGTTGATGTAGTAAGAACTTCAAAGTGGTATTCAGACATGCTTGGAGATATCTGACACCTTGAATTCTTCTTAGCTGTACATTAATTATAAACAGCATCTCAGAGGTTTCTTAACAGAACTATCAATATTCATGTTAATGTGTCATATTGTAAATTAGTGACCAATTGAATAATTAAATGTAGATAAACACTTGCATGTTGCATATACCATACATGTGTTGCTCCCTCACAGTGCCTGGAGTGCACTGGTGCAATGTGTTGGTGAAGGGGGAATAGTTACTGGGGAGAGGAGGGGAGATGAATGAGCCACTTGGATGCTGGGGATGATTAGGTGGCCATGATGGTATGAGGGCCAGATTGGGAATTTAGCCAGGCCACTGTGGTTAACACCCCTACTCTTATGATAAGTGCCATGGGATCTCTAGTGATCACAGAGAATCAGGACACTCATTTAATGTCCCATCCGAAAGACGGCATTTTACACAGTTTAGGGGTTAGGTTTAGGATTACGGTTAGGGGTTAGGTTTAGGGTTAAGTGTTAGGGAAAATAAGATTGTGTGTGTGTGTGTGTGTGTGTGTGTGTGTGTGTGTGTGTGTGTGTGTGTGTGTGTGTGTGTGTGTGTGTGTGTGTGTGTGTGCGTGCGTGCGTGTGCGTGCATATTTGTGTGTGTGTGTCTGTGTGTCCGTGTGTCTGTGTGTTCATGTGTGTGTGTGTGTGTGAGCACTGGGAGGTGGGAGGGTACTGGGATTACAGTGAGGCCGTAGGCCCCAGGGCAGAGGGGCTGTTTCCTGGCCATAGCCTCTGTTTGTCCTGCCTGACCTGGCAGCTCTGGGGGCAGATCCTGCTTGGATTCACCCCTGCTCCCACGCCTGTCTGAAGCTGTTAGCCACTGGCTGAGAGTGGCTAGCTGGCTTAGTGAGTCTGAGCTGTGGGAGGGGTGGGTGCTGGGGGGGGGGGGGGGGGGGGGGGATTTGTGTTGGGAATGCTTAGTGGGGAGTGGAGAAGTGTAGAAGGGAGGGCGTTTATGGTTTATGACTTTGGTTTGATTCATTACACCATTTCTTTCATATCAGCCTGTGAGAGAGCCCTGTTGGTTTAACCTTTGCTTTGAACACAGTGTCTCGCTGCCCCTCGTTCACACACACTCTGACTGTCCCCCCTCTCTCTCACACACACACACGCATGCACACACACCTACTAACACTGTCACACTCAGATTAACAAACCTTTAGAATATTATTTTCACTGGCAAAATGTATGTCCTCCATTTGATGCAATTCAAATAGTTTTTTAAATAAAGCCATTGAAGCTATTTAAGATCATTTTTATGTTGAAAACGTTTATCAAAATATTTGTCTTGGTACATTATCTTCTGTGTCTTTTATTGGGTTATTAATGTAACACCCCCAATTTGACAAAATAATTCATTAGGAGTGCTATCATGTGATAGTGTTTTAATAGCTTGTCTGTATGGCGACGTTGTGCAATATGCTGTTCCTTATTACAATGTCCCAAAACATAACCCTCCCCTCTGCTTTGAGGAAAGTTTAATTATCAATTTCCAAACATCCTAATGAAATAGAGGGATATTTTTATTTTCTTCCCCAAAAGCTTTCACAGCTTAATTGCTTGTTTTTAATGGATTGTTATTATTTTTCAATTGGTGGATTGAGCGTTGGGTTTGGAATCCCATAGAGCAGCTCTGTCCATGTTGTTTCTGGCCTAGATATACACTGCAGTCCAGAGCAAACCCACAGCGACTCAGACACACGGAGAGAACAGAGAGGGAGGGAGAGCTCCCTGGTCCTTCACTTATCACTCACATAATAACTTGTGATTGGAGCACTTAAACTGACTGTGTGTGCTTGTGTCAATTTAACACAATCACAACGTTTTACAGTCACCCGGTATTTAAATATTTTAGTAGCGTCTAACATGTTTGATTGGTTATTTGAATGCAATGTTGCCTATATGCATTCCAACTTCAGAATATGTCATAAAAAAAATGTGTTTTAGCTGTTTTAATGTAACTGACATAGGTCACAAGAAAAAAAACGAGGATGTGGGCATATCTATAAAAAAAGAGGCAAACTTCATCCTACTCTGGGAATTAAATGGTTAAGTATCATTACGTTATTTATCCTAGAGTTACAGTGCAACATCCTTACCACATATAATTTAGAAAGTAGATATACCGGTATCTGAAAATCATGTTCTGTCAGGGGGCAGTACCCCCCCCCCACCCCCCCCCCCCCACCCTTTCTATCGCCAGTGCCGTCACTCGACCCCTGGTTTATAAAACTGTCCACGCCACTCACCTGGCAAGAGAGAATGCTCACTGACGGCGAGGTGGACAGGGTTCAAATTAACATAGGGAAGGACCCAAAACGCACGCACCGTCTCTGTGCAAAACAATAGCAGACATCCCTCTCACTTTATGGTGCCTGCATTTTTTCAGGGGCAATTTGAATATAACTTTTTTTACATTTCAAGCATACATTAACCATAATTTTTTATGAATCTTGCAAATTTCTCTTACTTTTCGGGCATGTGTAACATGACTGCTGAGTCCCAGCAGTCGCCAGCCGATGCGGCCAGCCCGCTGGTCATGTCGCCTAACGTGAGTCTGGA
This sequence comes from Oncorhynchus mykiss, assembly GCF_013265735.2. Lineage (NCBI taxonomy): Eukaryota > Metazoa > Chordata > Actinopteri > Salmoniformes > Salmonidae > Oncorhynchus > Oncorhynchus mykiss. Next base: position 19,585,619 of record NC_050570.1, read on the forward strand.
CTCCCCGATACCGCCACCACCACTGAAACTGCCGGCCCGGACGAAGGACGGGGTTCTGATCAAGTCTGAGCCCCGGGGACCTAGTCCAAACACGGACCGAGAGGAGGGAGCTGCTCTGGGTCAAACCGAGGAGCTCATGCCCACCGGGAGTCGACGGAGGAAGAGGCCCGTTCAGAGAGGGAAACCACCCTACAGTTACATCGCTCTCATAGCCATGGCCATCGCCAACTCCCCCGAGAGAAAACTCACACTTGGTGGTATTTATAAATTCATCATGGAACGTTTTCCCTTTTATCGAGAGAACTCAAAGAAGTGGCAAAACTCCATCCGCCACAACCTTACCCTCAACGACTGCTTTGTCAAGATTCCCCGGGAACCTGGAAGGCCTGGTAAGGGAAACTATTGGACTTTGGACCCCGCCGCTGAAGACATGTTCGACAACGGGAGTTTTCTGCGGAGGAGGAAAAGATTCAAGCGCACTGACGTAAGCACGTATCCTGGTTATTTGCAGAGCTCTAGCGCGTTCACCTCGACCTCCATGGGCAGAGCGGCATACCCCAACACCCTGTACCCAGGAATAGGATCGGGTTACGGATCACAGCTGGCAGCTTCCCCCCACCCGGGGATGCTGCATCATTATCAGACCTCTGCCGGGGTTAGTCAAGGGCAGCCAAGAATGTTCAGCATCGACAACATCATCAGCCAGGAGTCGGTGATGCAGGGAGGAGAGCTCAACCCCCTGGGGTTAGGCGGTGGAGACCTGGGCACCATGTCAGCTAGCTGCTCCCTCACTGGCACTGACCCCTCCAATTGCTTCCAGATGCAGACTGTCAATCCCTCAGGGAATTCACTGGGCAGAGGCGGTGGAGGACTGTCATCAAACCTGACACACGGGTATCCATACTCTTCCTCAGCATCTCCTCCCCACCTGCCTTCCATGACGCAGTCCAGTTTCTCTCCAGGTACTTCTCAGGTGTACAGCACCGGGAACCGGATGTCTCTACCAACCGTGCGCTCCGGGTCTTGCGCCGAACACACTGAGCAACTATTGGGTCTCTCCAGCCCAATGAACTCTTACAACAACTCTTACATGAGGCAAGCCAACTTTGCGTCAGGACTAGATCGGTATATGTGAGAAACGGATTTTTATAGAGACAAACAACAATAGAGCCTCAAAATACATTCCATTCGAAATAGGTGTGACACCTCTTCTTTGTTTGAAATGCCAAAATACATTCCATTCGAAATAGGTGTGACACCTCTTCTTTGTTTGAAATGCCAAAATACATTCCATTATTGTTCATTTCTCAGTGCTTTTGGTTCGTTTACCTTACGTGTCTTATTAAATTAATATGAATGTGTTCTTAAGATGTCGTGTAGCCTATCTGCGTGTACTTGTTTTGTCCAACAATTCCAGTCATTGTCACCTGTCAGATAGAAGACTTCGTAAACAGTATCATTAGCCACATAAACTGTTATATTTTGTGAAAAGTAAATCGTTTATTTGTTTGTGAATTATGTTGAATAGGCCTACATTGCTATTTACCGTTTTTGGTTCGTGTAATAAATACATTTTTTGATAAGCATGGTCTTGTTCCTTGCATCTGTTGAACTGAATATGCCTATGATCTGCACGTACTCCTCTGATTTAAATTAGGCCTACTTTAAATTCATATTTGATTGCTCATTATAATACTTTTATTCCAATTCCCATAAACCATATTGGTTATTCCTGTGTACCCAATAGCCTATACAATTAAATTACCCAAACAAAATATTTTCTATTAATATTTCAGATATAGGCCTGCAAGGGAATTTCCACGTTCATTCTGAAATATAGGCTACATACTTACTTTATAACTTCGTTAATGGTGTTGATATAATTCGTTTCCTGCGTGTAAATAAAAATGACCAAATCAGGAATCGTGGGCCAAATGTATCGTGTTGAATTAGGCCTACCGAACTGTCTCATAATTTAACCTTTTGTTTTATTACACACTTCTAGGGAATATAGGCAGTATTGTATTTGCATGACTTGTAAGATCATTTGTATGGGTTGTTATAGTAAGACAGAAACGTCATGCTTTAAGGTTATTTGAAGTAATGTCACAGCATCATTTTTGTAGTTCTATCATCATGTATCCGTGTTTACGCACACGTTTCAGACTTGACCAAGAAGATCGTAGGCCAAACGGGCTTCTTGGTCTAGACATATTAACGCCTAAATAATATAGTGTTGCTGTTATTGTCAGTTTATGTAGATTTTTTTGTATAATGTTGCCAAATCTATCGACCACATATAGCCTGCTGGCACTGCCACAATTGTCCCTCTCCCCCAACTGCATTGTTGAGGGAGCTGGCACACAAGCATTTCGTTGCACCTTTATACCTGCTGTAAACTGTGTACATGACGAATACAATTTGATTTAATTCGATTTTTTACAATATGATGTATTTTACATGACCACGAGATACAGTGCCTTGCGAAAGTATTCGGCCCCCTTGAACTTTGCGACCTTTTGCCACATTTCAGGCTTCAAACATAAAGATATAAAACTGTATTTTTTGTGAAGAATCAACAACAAGTGGGACACAATCATGAAGTGGAACGACATTTATTGGATATTTCAAACTTTTTTAACAAATCAAAAACTGAAAAATTGGGCGTGCAAAATTATTCAGCCCCCTTAAGTTAATACTTTGTAGCGCCACCTTTTGCTGAGATTACAGCTGTAAGTCGCTTGGGGTATGTCTCTATCAGTTTTGCACATCGAGAGACTGACATTTTTTCCCATTCCTCCTTTCAAAATAGCTCGAGCTCAGTGAGGTTGGATGGAGAGCATTTGTGAACAGCAGTTTTCAGTTCTTTCCACAGATTCTCGATTGGATTCAGGTCTGGACTTTGACTTGGCCATTCTAACACCTGGATATGTTTATTTTTGAACCATTCCATTGTAGATTTTGCTTTATGTTTTGGATCATTGTCTTGTTGGAAGACAAATCTCCGTCCCAGTCTCAGGTCTTTTGCAGACTCCATCAGGGTTTCTTCCAGAATGGTCCTGTATTTGGCTCCATCCATCTTCCCATCAATTTTAACCATCTTCCCTGTCCCTGCTGAAGAAAAGCAGGCCAAAACCATGATGCTGCCACCACCATGTTTGACAGTGGGGATGGTGTGTTCAGCTGTGTTGCTTTTACGCCAAACATAACATTTTGCATTGTTGCCAAAAAGTTCCATTTTGGTTTCATCTGACCAGAGCACCTTCTTCCACATGTTTGGTGTGTCTCCCAGGTGGCTTGTGGCAAACTTTAAATGACACTTTTTATGGATATCTTTAAGAAATGGCTTTCTTCTTGCCACTCTTCCATAAAGGCCAGATTTGTGCAATATACGACTGATTGTTGTCCTATGGACAGAGTCTCCCACCTCAGCTGTAGATCTCTGCAGTTCATCCAGAGTGATCATGGGCCTCTTGGCTGCATCTCTGATCAGTCTTCTCCTTGTATGAGCTGAAAGTTTAGAGGGACGGCCAGGTCTTGGTAGATTTGCAGTGGTCTGATACTCCTTCCATTTCAATATTATCGCTTGCACAGTGCTCCTTGGGATGTTTAAAGCTTGGGAAATCTTTTTGTATCCAAATCCGGCTTTAAACTTCTTCACAACAGTATCTCGGACCTGCCTGGTGTGTTCCTTGTTCTTCATGATGCTCTCTGCGCTTTTAACGGACCTCTGAGACTATCACAGTGCAGGTGCATTTATACGGAGACTTGATTACACACAGGTGGATTGTATTTATCATCATTAGTCATTTAGGTCAACATTGGATCATTCAGAGATCCTCACTGAACTTCTGGAGAGAGTTTGCTGCACTGAAAGTAAAGGGGCTGAATAATTTTGCAAGCCCAATTTTTCAGTTTTTGATTTGTTAAAAAAGTTTGAAATATCCAATAAATATCGTTCCACTTCATGATTGTGTCCCACTTGTTGTTGATTCTTCACAAAAAAATACAGTTTTATATCTTTATGTTTGAAGCCTGAAATGTGGCAAAAGGTCGCAAAGTTCAAGGGGACCGAATACTTTCGCAAGGCACTGTATATTGGCTCACCTGTAGGCCAATGGTAGATAGCCTAGCTAATAGGCATATTTAAGTTATAGGGCCTATCTATGCACAACTTGGCAAGGACATAACATACATAAATCTATTTGTAATTGAATTCATGCACCTTTGCTATTCTAGCTGTCGAACGGTACCTCTGGCGAGTCTGTACATCATTGGTCTGCAGCCTAATAGATTATAATTTACCCATAGTTGGAGCGACACCTGGCGGTCTCTATCAAAAGTTTGTCTGGAGTGATTTTTTGTATTGGAATTGGTGCCGGATTCTACAGTTTGTCCACTAGGTGTCATGCAATACAAATAAGTCACAAACTGAAAAACAGAGTAGCCTAAAAAGGAAAAATTACGTATGGTAATGTGACGTTGTTGAGCTTGACATGTTTCCGGTCCAAAGTCCAATATGGATGAAAGTAAAATATGTTCTCATCCCTTGAGGAAAATGTAATATTTTGAGGCAATAACAAAAAACATTTAGGCTACCAATTCCACCACTATAAAGGCTGCACAAACCATTATTTTGAAGTTGGCAGTCCAAATGCTACAGGCCATTACAGACTGGTTTGTTTCTTCGTGTGATTTTGAAATAGCCCTAGGTTTATTACATGCCTCCTAAGTCATTCGTTCTTGCATTCGAAATGCAGACCCATGAGATTGCCAAATCTTGGTTTGGAAGATGATCAATTGTAATTGTGTATCTATAATCAATGGCAGGGTTGGGTAGGTTACTTTCTAAATGTAAGCCGTTACAGTTACGAGTTACCTGTCCAAAATTGTAATCAGTAATGTAATTTTGGATTACCAAAAGTCATTAATGTAATCTGATTACTTTTAGAAGTTTTAGAAGAAGACCAAAAGGATCCATCAAATGTATTTGGTGTGCCATCATAGTAGTCTCTGGCTTGTGGTCAGACTTGCTCAGCTGGAACAAACTTAAACTTGTGCCTTTTTTCAATGCTGAATTGAATGTCATTGAGAAAACAGAAAGGTGTCATTATGTATTTTTTTTCCTCAAACATCCTTTCAATTTTTTAAAGTAATCCAAGAGGTAATCATCTAGTTTTTTAAAAAGTAGGTTATCTGTTATCTGATTACAATATTTTTGCTGTTAACGTTACTGATTACAGTTACAGGTTTTTTGTAACCAGATTACATGTAATCAGTTACTCCCAAACCTTGAATAATAGGCAAAGGCTACATAATGTTATTTCTCGCCAAATCAACTCAAGTCTAAGATGGCGAGATAGCGTCTAGCTTCTTGAGAGAACAATTATGAATTGAGATTTGGCCTTTCTCCCATGCAGCTGTCTGGTTCCTCAACTCAGCGATGTGAGCAATGCAACCTCTACCAGTCGACCTGCCCTGCCCTGGGCTGGGAAGGATTGGGAAAGGGGTCTGTGACGGACTTGCTGACTGAGTGAGTGTGTTTAGATAAATTACAATTGAGAGGACCTCATGGTCGACTCCGGACACTTTCACTTCCGCACGGTTAGGCTAGGCTATACCTTCAACCGCTCTCCACCTCTTTAACAACTGAACTTGAGAGTCATGCATCAGATGTAAAATGAATTCAATTGAGTTGGCATGAATTGACGATATTTTCTATTCGAATTCAGGTAAATGATATGTAGTTTATCATTGCTGTGCGATAACTTGCTTTTGCAGGTGGGGATCGCCTAAAATCTATTTTCCCTTTTTTTTTCATGATATTTGGGCCTGTATAGGGAAAATCTTGAAAGGTTCGTTGAAATATTTGAATTTGAATTGAATAGTATATGTATAAAAAAGAAAGCCATGTTAACCCACACAAACGTTGCCAATGAAGTTGCTGTGGTGTTTTGGGCAGGAGAAGCCTGTGTTAACATGAAGGGTCCTGTTAGCTGATGGTCCTGTACAGAGACGGATGAGGTGCTGATGTGTATTACAATAACGCCATGTTTCTGCAACATAATGAATTGTAATGCGAGCGCTGCTCCCCTGCTGTCATGAAACACACAGACCCATCATCTGTTCTGTCCATAGCATACATAGCGTACTCTGACGAAGACGAATTAGAGCAGGTTGCAGGCGCATATGTGTTTGTCTATATGTGAATGATGTAGAAAATGTAGATGGATAATGTAATGACTTTTGACAAGTTAAACATAAAACCCGTGAGAAGTGATCGGAGAATTAATGGAGGACATGTTCATGGAATTCCTTAGCTAGTGCTGCCTTTCTCCTCTGAAAATAAATAATGACAGGGCATATTATTATTAAACCTTGTTATTGTTTGCCGTATAATTAGGCCTATCATTATTATTACACAGTAGTAGGCTAATTATCTTATTTTATCATTCACGAAGGATTCTTTCCATGGAAAAATTACCCCGTAGTCTCAATTCTGAAAAATATTGCTTTCAATTGTTAAACTTGCACTGTGGAGTTATATATTATTTACCTGTCAGTTTCGGCTGTGAATTACTATATCAGCTCCATGTTTCAAATGAATAATCAGAATATATATCTGTATTCTATATATATCTCCCTTTTGATAACAGTTTCATGTTGGCTTCCATTCTCCTTAACTCTGAGAGGACAGAAGTAAGAAGTCATACGTTTGTTTAAACCCAATGGACTCAATAATAATAGTAATAATAATATGACTAATAATAATAGTCTAATACAAATAATACATTCTAATAACAACACATTTGTACAGTTTAATAACACAATTATACTGTTTATAACATATGTCGTGATTTGACTGAATTAGGGTTTCAATATTGTAAAATGTTACAATACAATGACTGTGTACAATGACTGTGTATTATCAATGACTGTGTATTATCAATGCCTGTGTATTATCAATGGTTAATAACATATGTGGTAATCAAAGTCAAAATGGTAGGCCAATAATATGGGATAATATTAGACCCAAACGCATAACGTCATAGAAAACAAAATAACCACTTATTTAATTAACCGCAACGATAATAAGCAATTATTGGAGCACATTTAATTCGATTTAAAGCCATCGTGGATATTTGTATTGCAATATTTTTGTTTTGTTTAGAAGGGAATGATAGCGTGCATAATTGCAAATTGAATAACGAAATATTTAGGATATTTTACAACGCATTTTGAAATTGAGTAGGCCATAATTGGAATCATGTTGTAAATCAGATTCAAGTGACAAATGAATTATTTCACTGACTAACAAACAAATACACGAATATGTTTTAGCCTTGAAATCATTGTTCATAAATATTCAAATTGTCTGGTATTGGACCTGGGCTGTGTTATGTAGACTATTTATTATCCAATCAACTAACTCCGATTCTTAAGAATTGAACCCTATGAGGTTTCAATACCCCTGATACTATGGACACGTCCATCCTGTTTGTCTTTTGATAAAGCTACAATTCATTCCAACAACATAAAACCAATACTTTTGATGATATTCCATATTTAGAAGATGTGTGTGTATTTGAGTATCGTTAACCCAAGAGAAGGTGTAAAGTAGTGCACTCACCATCTCCTCCCCGTGTCCGTCTTCCCTTCCCTTTTCCCTTTCCTTCAATTCCTGGTAACAGTGACACCGTGACCACGTGATTTGGACGGCTGAATAAATAGCTTTTGAGAGCTATGAATGGGAATAGTATGAAGCTCACGCAGGATACTTGCTTCGTGCCTGTGGGTAAAGATATTCATACAGATATGCAACAGTAAACTAACGACCTAAAACACAAATGAGTGCAAGGAAGAAACATTATTATTGTATAAATGCTTGTAGTGGTCTTCAAGTAAATAGCTTGGCTGAATTTTCCATTCCAGTTTTGTTTTCCTGCGCTTGAATTCAGAAGAGTTTCATCCTCGGTGAAAGACACCACAGCCTCCATACCAACTGGTTGGAGTGGCGTTACACCTGGATCCAAGCGTAGTCTTGCTATCTTCTAGATTCCACTAATGTTTCTATGCAGCTTGGAGAAGTAAACAGGAGTTCGCTTTGGTCCTCTGAAGAGCGGTTGAGTGCTTTACGCACGGACTGAGTACACCCAGCTTGGGAGCTGAAAAGACTCGGTACGGAACGAGAGGAAGGAAGATAACCAGTCTCTCCAAGGATGACTCTAGGTACGGATATGTCCGACAACTCTGCTTTGTCTGAAGATGTGGACATAGATGTGGTTGGGGGAGACATCTCGGTTGGCAAGGATGGGAAATACCTTCATCACGATTTCCTGGACAATGACTCGGACGATAATTTGTCTCAGAACGCGGGAGAGAGGGGTTCCTCCCCCAGCCTCAGCAGCTCCGAGTGTCCGGTTGACCAGGTTGGAGTTGGTATAGATTCAGGGATCATGATAGGTGATAAGCCTGGTAAGAACGCTCTAGTCAAGCCCCCGTACTCCTACATAGCCCTGATAACCATGTCTATCCTCCAGAGTCCCAAGAAACGTCTCACTCTCAGCGAGATCTGTGAGTTTATTAGCAACAGGTTCCCGTATTATCGGGAGAAATTCCCCGCTTGGCAAAACTCCATTCGTCACAATCTTTCTCTCAATGACTGCTTTGTCAAAATCCCACGTGAGCCTGGCAACCCCGGAAAAGGCAACTACTGGACCCTCGACCCGGAGTCCGCAGATATGTTCGACAACGGGAGTTTTTTACGCAGGAGGAAGCGCTTCAAGAGGCACCAAGCCAACGAAATCCTCAGGGACGCCGGGGGGTTCCTGCCCGGGTTTGGATACGGCCCTTATGGGTACAACTACGGACTCCAGCTGCAGAACTTCCATGCACATAACCCCTATCATCCGCACCTCCCAGCAGGCGCTTTCCCTTTCCAGAATACATCTTGTGGATTCCCCTCGCCAGCCTCAATATTCCCCACGCCACATCCCCTGCCCTCTCTATTAGGGGCTGATTTACGAAAGCCATTCTACCCTCAACTAAGCCCGACTTTGCCCGGCCTGGCGCCTCTCAAGACGGACACTAACACTCCGATTCGGCCCTCTTTCTCCATAGACAATATAATCGGTGCAGCTAACTCCGTGGCCTCCCCGTACAGCGCACAGTCGGGCAGCCACAGTCAGGCTCAGATCCTGGCCATGTTAAACCCTGCACTCGCCTCAGCTTCGAACCACTTGAACCTCTCGCAGGAAGCAATGATTCAGCCTGGCTCACAGACATTCTCCAGCAAAACTACAAATCTAAACATGTGTCATTTCTAAACAGGCAGCAAAAGCACAACTTGCAGAAATCCTATTAATCCATTATGGTTCTATTCGTCTTATGTGAAGGTAGGATAAACATTCATTGAGAAATAGAGTGTTGCTCTTCCTCTTATGTTTCTTAGATCTGATCGGAGAGAGGAAAGTGAAACGGTGGCTATATTTATGGATTGTAAATATGTATAGGATACATTAAATGGAAGATTCATGATGAAGTCAGAAAACAAATTCTAAGACAATGTTGAGTGTATTCGTTGGCCTACATTGGCCTAGGCCCTCACCTATCGTGAGCAAAGATCCAGCTATTTTAACGCAAGTTAAATTTCATGTAATCTCACGGTGGAGAAGATTTAATTGTTTCTTAACTATAATTTAGATTTTTATTATGGTTTATATTGTTTTATATATATTGTGTGCGTTGTGAAATAAAGCACTGTTAATAGGCTACCGAGACGCAAACTCAGGTTTTAATTGTTAGAAAGCACATTGAGACAAGGGGGGTTATTTAAACAAATCGAACCTTTTCCCACTACCCCTCGTTCTCTTAACACCGGTGTTGTGGTGAATTTGTATGGACAGTGTTTCATGTTGTCAGTGGACAGATATGTGGTTTTGGTGTAAAGCGCATTACCTCTCATCCTGTTAAACTGTTGTACTTTCGTTCCTGTCTATTTCATTGAAATCAATCAGTGAAACGTATGTTATGTGTACAGACAGACACTTAATGTTCATAGGTCATTTTTTGTTGTAATGAAAATAATAATAAATGTTTGTGAATTTTAAAATACTTTCGTTAACTTGTTTATTGGAACGTTTTATTGACCCTATGCCTGCACACATAGGTCTACTCAAACATTTGAATACCCATTAAGACTTCAAAGCCTAAAATCCCACAAGGAAATAGAAAATATGCTTACGTTTTTATTTATCTAGCTCCGAGGTCAAACTTCAATCTGTATGAGTAGGCCCAGTTTGAACGCTATACGCAGGTCTTTGATTGTCCGACTACGAGCCGCTTTCTGAAACGATTATGAGCGTTCATAGTCATTTATGCAATAGTGCCATAGGTTTAAGTCTCAGTTAAATCTTGCGTGCAACGATAGGAGTATTTATTACTTCTCTATTATCAATTTGACATTTTCAAAAAGTAGCCCATTTATTAGCCTATATACCACTACAGCCAACAAGCGCTAAAATCCAGATTTGTGATGTCTGAACTCCCACATTTTGCTGTGAGATATATTCTGGAAGAGTGGGCATGTATTCATTCCTCTTATGTGGCTCTCAGGGCGTTTATAATGGACTCTTTTTTGGCAAGTAACAACAGGCTAAATGAATGGGAACATCGGGTTTTGGAGGCCTGTAATTGAATGTGAACGTTCTACATGGATACCCACGATCTCTTGGGGTTTCGTTGCTAATTTGTAGCAGCGTTTTTCATCAGGATCCTAATCCACGATCATTCCGGCGTTTTGCCCGTTTGTTGATGTTGTCACTGAAGACCCATGCTCAATGCGCTCCCAGCGAGGGGTTCTCTCGGAGACAACCCACACACATTTGCCTTTGAAAAGCGATTTTCTCAAAAGGCGCGCGGTTGTTCGCTTTCATGTCGTCTGTGTTGTCTCCGGACAGATACAAAGGAGGTAGCGGGACAGGACTCGTCTCAGTGCAGAAAACAGACCGATTATTCCATTTCGAAGTTGGCCAAGCACATGTTCCGAGGCAGAGGGGGGCGTAAGAAGCCTCTTTTATTTACCAGATCTGTGTGCAAATGGTTAAATTACTCGGTGGGGTGTTTTTGACAGTTGATTATTAGGGATAAAGGGTGGGAGGGCTGACTCCCCTCTTCCACTTTCCCCTTCAGCTCACCCTAAGCCTTTGAAGAGAACGCAAACATGATAGTCATACTTTTATGAAGTCTCTTGCACTCCTTTTGTTGATGTCGTGTTAATGAAAGCCCTTGGAGTATACCTTTTATAGGATTTTCTTTCAATTCAGGTTCTGTGTCATAGCGCAACATCAGAAAACGAATTAAACCAAATCCGTTTTGACAGTAGAGGAGAAGCTCACTTTAAGCATGGTGCCAAAAATCGCACTAAACTTAGGCTGTCACACACACGCACACACAACTTTGTCATAACTTTGATCATGCACTGAAAGGGTAAGATTGTTGTTTTAGTTTATATTATATCGACCTATGGGCTATCTCTGTCAAACGTAGATAACGGGCCCTGTTCACCCCGTGGCCATATTGAATGTTAGGTATTGTATCACATATTATATTCAATATATTTTTTGTGTCAAATATTCACTATAACACATGGACATGAAGAGATCAATTGCCTGCACCACTGTCGATACCCTCCAGTATCACAGGCTGCTGCAATCCAAACAAGACTGTGCCTCGTTAAAATCATCATTAGAACCTTCTTATGATGTGTCTTTTGTAGCCGAGCTGTTTTCCAGAGCCTTCGTTAGTAACGTGGCTCTTAAAAACCTTTGCACATCTACGAGTGATACAGACCATTCCTAGAGCAGCCAACGTGCATAGTTAGATGCCTTTTAGCCCTTCACGTCACTTTATTTACAGAAGATCTCCGCTCAACATTTAATAATCAAGATATGTCTGGCTGTGACTGCCGATAACTTCAAAACGAAGTTGACTAAATACAAAGTGCCAAAGTATTTGCAATTGGTACAAACAAGTGAAGGATAAAAATGCTGCTTAATATGAAAACCGAGATAACAGAATTAAAAGATATACAGGCCTAAATACTATTTAATCATATTGAAATCAATTTCATGTTCAATTGAGTTCTATTTTACGACTAGGTTACTGTCTGTCATTTTTGCCTCAATGTGTTTCATGATGTGTGACAACATGTGCGCAATCTGTGATGTTGTTAATGTAAATGTATGCAATAGCCTATTTGCAGCCATAGGTGGTAATATCTCTTTAGGAGATTATCCTTTGTCAGTAGTCTATTGTGGAATAATTATAATGTTAAAGTAAGATTTGAATGGAGATAGTGAGCGTTCTCTCTATGCGTGCTTGTTTGGGAAACACTATTAAAAAGTTGTCTCGTAAATAATGATGCATCTAGGCCTGCTGTCCTAGGAACGACCATCGTAATGCTTAAAGTGACCCACAATAAGAATAAAAACATGGATTACTAATTATACGTCTTTCACGGGTCACAAATCACACAAATATAATTTAATCCAATTATATCCAAATCAACTGTTTATCGTTTTAATTGCATGTTCATTCTGCTTTCATTTTCTCAATATGCCGTGTACTTGTCACAGGAGGACCACCCACAGTCTCGGGACAGAATGTGTTTCTTTATTTGTCTCTTCAGCAGTCGTCTGTCCTAGTCCTACAGTCGTCTGTCCTACGGCTTGGCTCACTAAAATTAGTTTGAAATGCTTTGAGTATATTTTAAACATGACAACATTATGACTAGACCAACTCCTAGCCTTTCCGAATGAAAGAAATGTAGCCTATGCTTTGACATGGATTTGCTTTTGATTGGCATATTTCTCTCACTATGGCACCACACCAGTTTCCTTGATCGAAGGGTGCTGTCGATAGTTCTGCTTCTATTAAATTAGGCTACTGTAACAGGATTTCTTTGATTATGGAAAAGTATATTAGATTATGCATTTTTACTTCGTTATATTGAATATCTTTAAAATATTTAGTTTGAGGAAACCTGTTAGGCTATGACTTGACCGAACTCTACAATATAATTTGTCACCTTGCTCCAAACCATCGCCTCATCACATTTCCTCCGCGCGCGGGCAGGGGATTACATGAAATCGTTGTGCTTAAACCATGCATATCCTACTCTGGCTCATATGCTAATTACACCACCAGTCAATTTGTCACTGCTAGTTACGCTGTGAAGGACACTAACGACTTGTTAATTAGGTGGCAGCAAGATGTGTATCTCAAATTCTAAGAAAAAGTAATATTATCTCGTAATTTAAATGATTCAAGGTAGCTACTGCTCGACAACGCCCAGTTTGGATTTTTTTATTTTAAAAAAAAGTATTTATACTGCAGACCTAATGAGATATTCCGAGGAGTCAATATGTCTTTGTAGGACAGGCCTACCTCCAGGGAAATGATAGGGACATGATATTAGGGCATTAGGCTTCTTGTTCAAAATATTAATAGCATCTACATTTACAAAAACAACAGTATATACTTTTCAGATGATAAAACGTTATAATAATACATTAACAATTATTATTATTATTATTATTTGGCATATATTCAAAACGTCGGTTTTCTTTTATTAATGTAAGTATCTGTAAAATAAATAGATATTGAGGGAGTTGCATAAAATAACCTTTAATGTCAAAGTGTAATCCTATTGAAACCTACGTTGATAAAAACCTATGGATATACAAGGTCTGCATTTACTATCATGTCTTGAAATGTATCGTATAGGCAAGCATCTTTACTATAAAAATAGTTGTGGTCAGCTCTACGTTTCAAACAAATACATCCCAGCAGCACCACAGTGAGAGGCAGTGTATTGGTGTGTTTAACAACACAAACAAACAGTTGCCATATCATCATGGCTTTGGCTAAAGTCTTTATGAGAAGGTCTTAAAGTTCCATTTCAGCTTTGTCAAAACATTACCGTCGGTCTATTAAATAGAGAATGGTCACCTGAGATGAACTATGATGGACGGACACCTGTTGCAGCCGGAGGCCAGACAGTTCTGTTTTTCTTTGTCATGGACTCCATATCAAACCGGCATTGCGAAGTGAGTTCAGCCATGGATAGGGCTACACGTTTCACTCCAAGTTTAGGCACCATTAGGCTCTAGCAATATATACATAGGGGGCGATTGGGAGCAGAGAATATATATATATATATATGGTCGATGCAGGTTTCATTCAAGGATTGTTCTATCAAACCTGCATTCCAGTATAGACTATTGAAGCAGCAACACAATTTCCAGTGGACAAATTAAATCGCAGAACGGAATAAATCAACAACGTAAAATATTGGCCCAGTTCAAAATGAGGACTCTTGTTTTACTGGTACTAAAGATTGTATTTGAGGTTTTGCTATTGCACTCTCGGGCCTTGCCTGCAAAAAACGTTGGCTGTGTGGCGGTAGCCTGTAGGCTGAGGCTGGGAAATAGGCAGGCAGAGAAGGTCATTTTCGCGCACACAGTACAGGAATGCGATGACCGTGTCCCAGGGCACATCGAGGCCTGTAGGAGAGTAGCCGCGGGCTACAATAAATCAAAACCTCCCTTCTCTACTGGTTAGTGCTATCCGGATCCTTGGGACTTCCATACCCTACTAAACCCTAACCATAACCTTAACCCCTTACATGAACCATAACCCGTACCGTAACCTTTTTAGATGTCAACTTCAATGGGATAGGGACGTCCGAATAGCAACTCGCTCTGCTCCAATAAGACAACAACAACTCGAAGGAACGTCCCACTCCAAAAGAAAAACAGAAGTGGCTAGGTTTTCCAGTCAATTTGTCACTGCTAGTTGCGCTGTGATGGACACTAACGACTTGTTAATTAGGGGCATTCTCTGCTCCCAATCGCCCCCTCCGTGTTTTTGCAGCGGACAGAGGAATATTCTGCTTAATTCATTTAGAATGTGTAAATAAAGCAAATACAGCGAACTGCCCTCATCTCTAGCAAAATATTTAATTTGGAAGCGCTCGCTTATCGACTTTGACACAATGTGACACACTGACGGACACCTGCTGCTGGCCAGTCATCCCACACACAGAGAACATGGGGATTAATTACAGTGGATATTCAACTGCCCTGGTTACCAGACTGTGATAACAGCTGATCTAGCCCGCCGTTCACTTGCGTGTCTTTGGCACTGCTCGTTCATGTACGTCAGAGAGCACGCACAGGGTGAGGGGAGGGATGTATGCATTTCTATGGATGTATGATCCTTTAATATGAACCCATAAGAGTCTAAGCCCTGCCTAAGGGGGGGGTTCTACTAAGCTATATGGAATACCAAGGATCATTTTGCTATTTGATTTTGAATTTTAAGACACCTTTAAGTATGAAAAAAATATACAATATACAAAAAAACATTTGATGAAAAATACGTTTTGGCCTTACTGCTATTAGCCCGTACAAACGCAAAGAATAACAGATTCATAACCTGGAACATAAGATTTTTTTAAATATAAAAAGGAAGTTTGTTCTGAAGTGTCTGTCCTACATCCGAGAGATATAACAAAGATCAGGAAACATTTTTTGTACTTAAAAAAAAAATAGTTTTTACATTTACTTAACCCCTTATTTTTGGAACTAAACAGTCTCTGTATATACTTCCATACATTTGTTCAACTGGTGCAGGGGACCTTCAGACGAGTCTTGTGAGGCCTGTGGGCGTCTTAGAGCAAAACAACTGACATGGACGTGTTCGTGAGAGTCTCACCTTTCCACAAGGGGTGTACAAAAACACTAATATTATAGCCCAAACTGTTCGGTGGCTACACCAAAACAGAGAAATCCATCTTGTTCATGAGAGTCTCATCTTTCCATAGAGGGGTCATAATAGTTTGTAGGACAAACGTTCGGATGCTACATAGGATTTTGTGAGAATACCGATTTTCCGGATTTTTCATGGTCTGACAAACACCTCTCTAGCTCTATCACCATTCACTTCAGATGCAGAAGTGTAACATAGGCGGATGTGGTGGATTGAGATGCATCCAATGCAAAAAAAACAGATGTCTCTATCTTAAATAAATTGATTTCTATGGGGATGTTTTTATTATGCTAATTCGATTTCCGCGGGGGGCACGGACATCGAACTTAGGGTTTTGTTAATATGATTATTAACTCCATGACAACCTAGGCACTCCTGTCTTTCTTTTGGAGTAGGATGTTCCGAGTTGTTGTTGGCTTATTGGAGCAACGCGTGGACTTAACGGTAACATAATGAAAAGGCAAGGGTTTTGTGTGACTTTCCCCGCTATTGCTTTGATAGAAAGGCACAGCTGGTGGCCTTTCTCGAACACACTGATATTGCTAACAGAAGTAGACACTAACAGACGGTAGGAGAGTATGTCCATTTCATGCTGGGACACTGATAGGGTATAGCCTATGTTCCTTGGTACTTCGATGAGTGTGCATGGAACAAACAAGAATCAAATGGATTCTGGAAAACGGCGCGTCTCATGAGTTGGAATGAAAAGCCCTCCAAAAACTCGTAGTAGGCCTACCACAAATGAGTTAACCTCTATATTATGAGGGGCAATGAGGCCTTTTATTATCCTTGAGGTTAACTGTTAATCCCTATGTTTTCCCCATAACTGCTGTTGGCCTATTTGTCAACCTATTACGCAGGAAAGATAGGCCTGTTACTCATGGAGGATAGGCCTAATTACACATCGGCCTATTTCACGACATGTCTTATAATTGCCCATAGAGCCTATTCATTAATCAGTGTTTTTATTTCATTAGGTGAATTCCCTTTCTAATTATTAAGGCTTGATCCCCCGAGCTCTCCAAACACAATTATATTTTACGCACAATGTAACATTTCAATCTACTGCGTATCACAGGAAAATGAATGGTGACGACATACCAAAACACGAACATGTGCACTTGTTAGTGTGTTGATCAACTTTCTCCTGAAATGTCTACTCCTTTAAATCGGGCGCATATGTCTTCCTCTGTGGTCTGCGTCCAATTGTTGCATAGCCTACTACCCTGCAGTTTACTATATGAATGTTATATCTTATTAACGTTTATTTACTTGGGTATGTGTTCTGTTTCAGTTTTAGGAACATTAAGGTGAAAAATATGACAACTAGAATATATAGTCTCAAAATAGGGTTACTCGACTAGGGAACATGTTATATCGTTTGGCAAACTAAAGAAAACTGTTTTTAAACTCAAGGACATTATCTCCCCAAGAAAGGTGAAAAATAAACTTTATTTAAGTCGTTTCGAATGTGAGTCGGTTTTCGGAAAGAAGGGGAAAACCTCGCGATAAAAATGAAGTTTACTATCCAGAGTGAAATCCGATCATGCTGAGGTCGAGGGGCCAAACTTTTTAAGACTAATGTTTATTTAGAGAAGTGAGCGCTGTCTATGCGACTCCCTGTTCTCCCAGAATGTAGCACTAATGTATTTAGCAGCGTAGTGCAGCCCACCGCCCGAGCAGCCCACTGCGGCTACAAGGCTCTGCTGGCCACCACTCTGTGGCCGCACGTGGGGACTGCAGTGTCAAAACAGCGAGCTGTAGACCTACACGCAAAATCAATTGTAAACTATATAACTTTGAAGAAGTTCCATTAATTTGAGTTAGTTACTTTTCAGAATCCATAACGTGCCTACTCGTAACTGAACCAAGAACGCGCCAGATGCTGATGACCCTCTCTCATTCCATTTGAGAAGAAACTCGTCTGTAGTGGCTACTCTGTTGAGCCCCGTTTTTTCTTACAGTTTGTGAAATTGAATTAGTTACGGTGGGGAATCTGACCTTACCAGACCCACACATTTTTCCAACCCCTCAGCTTTGTGGTGTTTCTGGGGTTTTTTGTTTGCTCAGCTGGAATCTCCATCAGACACTGTGTCCGAGTCGTCCAAGTCTAGCCTATCTCTCTTATATCTCCCTCTCTCCTCTCCTCAGCTGCCCTCTCACCCTAGGTCCCTCCGAGCTCCACTCACGGGAGAACGCTGCGTCTGAACTCGCTGAGGAGGAAGCGTTTGCGGGAATTGTGCTTCGCCCCTCACGCGCTCCGGTTGGGCTTTGCCAACAACATGGATCTGAGGGAGGACAGATGTGGAAGAACACACACACACACACACACACACACACACACACACACACACACACACACACACACACACACACACACACACACACACACACACACACACACACACACACACACACACACACGGAATAATGGTACTTTACCCTTCACTTATATTTAATTCATTTTATTTAGCCTTTACACTTTTATTTATGTATTATTCTAAATATTATATATAACTATTTGGCTAAACTGAAATAAAGACAATAATTATTTACGTAGCACTATAATAACACTGCTACTACCACTAGCTACAAGCTACTACTAATTGTATTGTTATTATTAGGGGTCCTATTATTTCAAATACATTATTTGTAATATCATTCTAGTAGAGGCAATTGCCAAAGTAACTGTTCCTAGCCCCACTATCTTATTATTATTATTTATTTAACTTGATTAACGTTTTTCAAGGAATGTCAAAGTGCATAAAAAGTAAAACAACAAACAAAACATGTATATGAGGAAGATTAAAACGTGTCAGTACGTTGAAGCAGTTTGGGCTGGAAAACACTGACACTAAATATGTAACACGCTCGCATGGGTGCTCTCGGGAATCTAACCCAATCTACCAGCGTTGCAAGCACCATGCTCTACAGCTACCAACTGAGCTACAGAGGACCACTGAAGTAGTGTAACAGTGAAGGCTATTCTGAACATATCCCTGGGGCATGTTGTTTGGTAAAACTCATTTAGCTCTTGAGAGACTGATGTCATATTCAATACTGTTCCAAGTGATTTGTTAGTTCCGACAAACGTGCCAGTGCAATTTGACAAAATGTGGTTCCATATGATGCCACATCAGATAATAGCACAGAGCAACCACAACAGAAGCTATATTGTGTCACGTCACACCCCAAGCACGCACTTATGTGGAGAATGCGGCACCCAACATCTCCCCACCTTCTCCCCACCACCTCCCTCCTGCCCCATTTTCTCAACACTGGCAGGCCGAGGTGCACAGGCTTCCACTGAACCCTGGGTAAGCGCACAAAGGGAACTTGAGTTCTCTGGGCGACTCAAGACTCTTAATGTTCCACCGCGCTCCAGAACCTTTCCCCTTCCCACTCGTCCCCCTCCAAGCCAGACTCAATGGGAGGCAGTTGGGTGACGTG